>NC_056732.1:910665155-910792655 GCF_019279795.1 Protopterus annectens
TTCTATGGCTCTGGCAACAAACATTTGTTTGCTTTTTTTACTTTGTGCAGTATATCAACAGTGTTAGTGGATTCAAGGATTGACCACAATTTGCAGAAATCCACAAAGCTAGTCAGAAAAAGGCTGTCTAAGTTTGCCTTGACTTCTGGGAATTATATACCAAACAGGAAAGGGCCTAGTATAGAACCCTGTGGTACTGTCCTGGTCATTGGTCTCTTGCTATAGATGAATTCACACACTTTGACATGTGTCCTGTTGATAAGCCATTTGGTTACCCACTTGGTGAAGTAGGGGTTTATACCCAGATAAGACATTTTCTCTGTAATACCTGTGTGTGTAATTGTGTAAAATGCCTTGGCCAAGTCAAGTTTGGCAGGATTCTCAGTCTTTCCCTCATCCATGACCTGGGGGGCTTCTCATAGAAGTCAACAAAATTTAACAGACATGATCTAGCCCTGACAAATCAAAAATGAGTTTGGATAAGGTCCATGATGATTCTTTCTATTGCCTCACAGATGAGGCTAGTCGGGCTTATGTGTCTATAATTCCCTTTCTCAGGTGATGGTTAACCCTTGTTCAGATAGATGACTGTTGCTGTCTACCATTCTGCCAGAACAGGGTATGTGTGTGCGGAGGCTATGGTTAAGTAGGGATCCAACTGTGTCTGCTAGGTCAGGTTTTCAGTTATTGAAACAGTAGCCAGAGATATTGTCCAGACCCATTGATGCAATGTTTTTAACCGTAGAGAGTACACAGATGAACTGCTCTCTTGTGTCAGTAAGCTGAATAATGTTTGTATGTATACTTTGGAGTGACAACCAGTGGGTACAGGGTGGTGATCTGTCAGCTAGCAGGTTGTCTATTGACTCTGGCTGAGTATGTGTGGTCCCATCCCCAACCCTCTCTGTGCATAGCTGTGTATTCCACTTATGATTTCATACTTAGTTAAAATAAGATTTGTGGCAACACTTCCAAATACAACCTTGCCACAGTTGTACAGCTTTACTCATTACATCTAATGATATAATTTGTACAACATATGCCTATATGTTTATCATTGGGAGGGTGTGTGATGGCCTTGACACCATATGGACACATTACAAAATGAGGTAGATGTGGTCCATGCACAACAGTTAATGTCACAAATGCTGATAGTCATGCAATGCTGCTGGGGAACTCCTGAATGTTCCCTTTTAATAGCAATATGATTATGCATGCTATGAATTCTGTAAGGTTGCAAGTAAATCTGAACTTGTTATATGTTTGTGCATATAAGAGTATTACAATATGTGGATAAAACAAGGTGTATGTGTCCATGTAATCATTATGATGTAATATTGCTGTATGTCACATTTCATGATGGTAGGTATACACATGCACACCTCTGCCATACTGCAATTAAGACTGATGTTTGAAGGAAAAGTGTGTAGAATGTTGATGTACTCCACTACAAGAACACATGCCTTACTAAGGCAGCAATATACATAGCATCATTCTGTGTCCCCAATCCTCAGGAGGCATATTACTACAGCTGTTATGGAAGGAACATGCAATCATTTGGCAGCAGTGGGCATCAGTACAGTAGCTAAATTCCTGGAATCTGAGTTAGATGTGGAGTCACATCGCTGTTTAAAATTGTCTACACACTAATATTTGAATGAACACACACACAAGTTGTCTACTGTGAAATTAGAACCATAACATATCAAAATATACAAGCTAGAGAACACAGTAGTTAATACTCATGCCAATACAGATATCTGAGTGTAATACTGTCAGATGGCACTTTATATCATCATTATATGTTGAGAAGAAGATTTTGGAGATGTGACTGACATAGGCAAAGCCTGAACTTCAGAGTTGACTTTGTGATTGTGATGTGCAAAAATACATTTAAAGAGATCCTGACAATATCAGTGTGTGATATGATTATGGACGACCAATGTCCAGTGTCAGTATAAACCCATACTAAATGTAACAGTGCAGTTGTGCTCTTTATTTCTGTAGTGTCGTTGATAGTGGATTAGTTGTTGAAATTTAATTTGCAAGTGTATTGCTGCAGGACACAAATGACTCTACGTATGTCTTCAATAAAGCACACATCCCTGCCCTTATGTTGTGTTTATGAATACCTTTCTATGTGATGAAAGATAACTGGCCAATAACTATAGTAAGACCTGTTAACCAAATCACTACATAGCGCAAAAGCAAGAAACCCATTTGAGCAGACAATGGCAAAGTGTTAGCACATGCATGATTCTCATTTCATGAACTCAACTTGAACTTGTGACATAGTTAGGAAGGTATGCTACTGAAGAAGTAGCTGACAGATGCTGTGCTGTTCATACTGTAGTTCATGTTGAAAATGTTGTTCCATAACTTTTATTACCTAAATAACTGCTGCTGTTGCCGTCCCCGTTTATAAGGAATTAAGTGAGGAGGAGTCATGGTAAATGAAAGAAACAGTAACATGTCATTTGGTTTGCCTCACTCTGTGCAAACAAGCTAAGCATCCGTGTGTGGCCATCAGCACTCTGGACAGTACTGAGTATGGAAAATACACCTTCTAATTAGCTTTCCCTGTGGCACTGGGTACAAGAGCAATGAATACTTGGTCAATGTCCAGATGAGAACAGGGTTTAAATACAGTTCATTCTCTCTCTATTTTTATTTATACAAATGATGTCAGGATGTCATTAGCTAAGTACAGTAAATGTGATCAGGACTGCAAATATGACAATCAGTGACTACAGTAAAGTATGTGTTTTCCACAATTATTATCAGCAATGCCTACCTCAATACAGTTGTACAACACTCCACATAGGAAGTTACATTATGTTACATTTAGCAGTCTAAATAACTGTCAAAGTAAATGTTTCAAAGTATTGCCTTAACTCTGCTTTAACTCTGTGTTCCTTTAGCTCAGCATTGCACTGAGATAACAGGACTAGTGCAGCCAATGGCAAAAACTCACTAGGTTTTGCCATAGAACAATCACTGCCACTCAGCATTGGTGCTCAATGCCAAACTCCACACAAATGCAAAGGACAAAAAGTGAAGGCTTTATTATGGGCCATTTCTAGTCATGTGTGTGGTGTGTGATTCTAGTTTTGACCAGATTAAAGGTGTGAAAATGGGGTATATAGGAAAGTGGTAAACGGGGTGGCAAGCAGATGGAAGAGCAAAGGGGAAGCAATAAAGGAATTTGCAGGAAGGAATTAGGAAAGAACCATAGCTATCTACTTTTTTTAACACTGTAATGTGAACATATATAGAAAATTAGATGAATTTGGACTGTCACCATAAGACAAATGGGCGACAACAATGTAATCATGTTGTATAGCCAATTGGACCAAATCAAGTGTGTCCAGAAGACACATATATAAGAAGTGGTGCGATATGTATTGGGCTTTTTTTTTTTTTTTTTGTGGGACAAGTCCCCAGTTTTTTTTATATTTTTTATTTATTTATTTGTTTTTTGTTTTTGCATTTCAAAAAGAGAGGGATGTTGGGAAAGGGGCAGATGAATGTCAGGATTAGGTGCAGAGGATAGGCAAGGAAGCAGGTGCAGACAAACAGGACAAACAAGACAGAGACAGGAATGGTGATGGGCACAAAAGGTTCAGGGACACCATGACTGGGGAGAGATGGGGGACATTGGAATCTCAAGCCCATCAAGCATAGGAACAGTGAAAATCTAGTCCTCACCCTCAGAACTGTTGTCTCTGTCTCTTTCTTTGGTTACCTGTGAGATTGCTTGATGTAGGGGGATTTTTTGCATTCTAAGGAACAAACTCTCCAGATGGCTAAGGCAGGCATCAATGTCAGTTTCTACCACATCACACACCATTCCTGGCAATTCCTGGTGGGTGATTTAATCATTGCCTCCACCAATACTCCCGGAGGGTGCCAATGCCCCAGAAGCTGGAGCAATGCCACCTGATGTGGATGGAAAAGATAATGCAGTGGCTGCAGCGGCAGTACTGCCAGGATGCATTCCAGATGTGCTGGGTGTTGGTGCAGCAGCCAGTGGAGGGTTGGCAGGCTGAGCCACAGTGGTTGGCCTACCTCCCTGTGCTGAAAAGCATTTTGTTAGTTGACCAAAAAGTACGACATCAGAATGGCGTGTTCCATTTATAAAGAAAAAAAAAGATAAGAGGTGGAGTGAGACAAAAAAAAAGAGGATTAGAACCATTATATGTCACATTCAAATGCTTTATTACAATAAATATACTTTCATTCTCATATTACCTATACATCTTTCCCAATCTAAAAGAGGAATATGAATTGTTAAAAGTAATCCTTCCAATATGCAACTAGTGCATATATGCTTTTAAATAAACTAAATTTAACTAAGATTAAGTTAACAACATGGCATTAAAGCCAATATTTCATTTGTTACTTGTGGGAACTGAACTCATCAAATCTGAGCAATCATTTAAATTTAATCATATTTATTTTTGCTGCATACATACCCATTGCTTCTCTTGAGTCTTTCCAGAGTTTCATTATGTGCCTCCCTGTTTGCTGAAATTTTCTGAGCAGCTGTGAAATAAAAAAGGAAAGAAAAAGAGATATAAAAGCATTATGCATACCAATCTTGGGTATCTACAACTGTCCATGACATTTAAAATTGTTTTATCTGTATACTTAATAACTGTCGGATGTCAGCCATTCTAAACTCATCCAGTCCCTGATTGAGTTGTGCCTGCTTGTGCCATTTCAGGTCATTATAACGGTGCTTGCATTCTCCCCAGAGTGTGGTATGCCAGTCTCACTGGAGACAACCTTGCTTAGACTGTTCCAAGCCTTAGCCTTATACTGAGACCTGGCATAGTCCCTCCTGCAGCAGCCTACAGCTATAGCATGTTACAAGAATTGCAACAAATAGTTTAATTCCTCCACACCTCATCTTTGTGCCCTGAATCTGTCAACATCCATCCCATTTCCTGCCATGTCTGCACAGGTTCTCCAAAAGCAGTAAAAGTGTTTTCCAGTCAATTCATGATGTTATTTATTATGGCCGGTATGCATACCCACACAACCATGCCAAACATGTTTGTGTGATGTTAAGTGGAGTGAAACGTTGCCAAATAAAGAGGAAGGGAGTTTAAGAAATAGGAAGGATAATGTCACATTTGGCATTAATTTATGGCATTTCTGCTATATCTGGCAGCACTTTTTCCACTGGTCAACACTGATATGTTAAATGGCTTGGCTTTTAAGACATGACTTTGGGGGGGGGGTCAATGGTATGACTTGACACATATTTTGTGGGGCCTTAAACACTGTTGAAAATAATTTGTACGATGTGGGATTCAAATCTATATCAGAAAGAAGATACATGTTTCCACATAGGTGATTGTTCCTCATTGTCACAGAAGAAGTGTTTGCCAGCCATGGTTATTACAGATATACTTTAAAGAGTGATTGGTGCTATACATCAATTAACTATGTACATGAATAACATGACACAGTCCTGACTTATGCATTATCAAGTGTGATGCAGGAGTAATGTATGACAATATACTGGAAATGGATAGATTTGCATTATTCTCAGAGTAGATAGTTTTGGTTCAGACCACACAATTCATTCTATTTTACAGTTATACTTATGTTATGGGAGGTGTGTAGATCATTGTCAGCATACTATCAAGTTCATCCTAGGTCTGAAAATTCACTTATAAATACATAATTATCATTGTCATTGTCATGTTACAGCAGTTATACATACAATAGTTATGATGCCATGTGTATGCTCAACCAACCTGCTATAGATAGGTAGCAGCAAAAGCAACCAAAGGAGTAGTCCACACAGGATTTGTTCAATGAAGTGCTTTTCGTCCGATTAGTAACCAGGACTTCTTCAGATAAAAATGTTTAAAAACATCCCTACTTAAATACAACTTCAAAAAAGTCACATGATCAAATTAGGGTAATGACTATACACTTCCCTCCAAAAATCTAACCCCCTGTGTGCTTGAAAACATTTAAAATTACTTCAATTAGAAGTAATAAAAAAATTCAAAATACATTCAAAATACATAGCAGCACAACAACAAAATTCTTGTGGTAGATCTATAATAAACTAAACTGTTACCTTCACTCTCTTTTTTACGTATATGTAGGCAAATACGTACCCTTTATCTTAACAAACTCTTCAGTTTTAAAAGACATAAAATAGAACACATCTCATTTAATCCTGGGTAGCAAAAAGCATTTAAATGAATTTGCCACATCAATTCAAGTTTTTCTAATAGTAAAGAACTGAGTCCACCCCTGATGTTCATGTAGTTATATTTAAGTAGGGATGTTTTTAGACATTTTTATCTGAAGAAGTCCCAGTTACTAATCGGACGAAAAGCACTTCATTAAAAAGATCCCATGTGGACTACTCCTTTGGTTGCTTTTGTTCCTTTCTTTGGTTTGTTTGTTTGGATTTTTGGCTTCCAGTGGTCTCACATTCCATGGCAACTGAAGACTGTAACAGTTGACCAACAATTTTTTTCACAGAGAACTCAAGAGGACATTGGTAATCTTACTGCTATTATTGCTTTATTAAATCAGCGTATTGATGACTTGTCAACTCACGTGGAAACTGTTATGAGTTCTGTGCCAGAAGAAGTTCTGAGTCAGAAGTGGTTGCTGAACACACTCCAACTAGCCCTAATGTCCCTAGCTCTTCACTTCAAACTCAACCTTGCAATAGTAGCTCTCATGTCCAAGAGAGAGATTCAAACTTAGCTACAACTGTTGGTCTTGTGACTGTACTTGGTTCTTTGGCTCCCTCAGGGCTTATTGGTGTCCCTAATATAGCCACTTGGTTGAATAAATTATTGACTCTAAATAAACAATACAATGAGCCAATGGAGGGACAACCGGCTGGAGGGAATGAGAATATTGCTTCAAATTTGAAGTTGTTTGACCATAAACTATTTAAACATAAATAAATTGCAAATGGAAATCACCTACTTTCATAAGTGTAATAAAGAAGGGGTGGTCCCTAAGGGGCTGCGAACATGGCTATTACCAACCAGCTTGGTAGCCAGTTCTCTGTTCCATCAGGACCTAATTAAGTTGTTTGACAAACATGGGCAAGAACTTATGGTTCTTGTGTCCAAACATTATCAACTCATGGCTGACAACTTGGCCAACGAGATCATGGTACTAGATAATACTATTAAAGCTGACTCTAACTTCGATCGCTATAGGTTTGAATACAACAGGATTTTTTCAACTAGTAACCAACATATTAATAAACTTAAAGCTACTAAGGTCAAGAAACTGCATAGGGATCACTTAGTTTATAACAACGGTGAAGCATATCCTAAACCACCCCTTTCTCAACGGTGGAATCAGATTGGAGGATCTTATGCACATCCTCCTAATCCAAGCAATGCGAGCACTATGAACATGATGACAGCAGATGTGAGGCAGCAGAACAGCTCTGAACAACAGAGAAGGAGCTAGAGACCACTAGCCACTAGGAACAACTCAAACGATAACTGGAATAACAACGCTAATACTAATGTGAACAATGTTCACCAACAAACATCCACAACTAACCAGGAGTATGTCTAAAATTTTCAGAGTCCCAGAGCTACCAATCACAACCCAGGTCACCAGAACTAACAATGCCACTACAATATGCGGGGAGTGAACAAACGGAGGAGGTAATAACTTTCTCTGATAACAATTTTTTTTAGTAGAGAGAGAGAACAATTGTACTATTATTACAAAATGAAGATGGTGACTTTAAAGTGTGTAATTATTTCGCACTTGACATTGAACCTGCATTGGTTGAACTATTAGCTAAGGGACTGACTTTTGTGCCTGCACATTTTGCAGACACTACTAAGACTTTAATGGATTTTAAAATGTATATGAGGAAACTCAATTTAGCTGCACTTCTTGTTAATAATGACTTTCCTGATTCTGCTTTTAAGATTCCCAGTACATTTAACTACCTATACATCTATTGATTGCTTTGTTTGACCGAATGTGTGAGTTGGACATCAGATCACTTGATAAGGAGAACAGCAAACAAACAATACACAGAAATAATTATAATGTGTCAAGATCTGAATGGGCAGCCTTGAATGATTTACATAAACTCCCAGTCAGAATGATGAAACTAGACAATGGGGATGAGCTGGTACTGATGGATATGAATGTGTATATGCAGAAAATGAAACATATATTAATGACTGACACTTACAATAAAGTTAGTTTAAATAAGCTTAATGCAGCATACAGACATATTAAGTGATATTTCAACAACTTATTCACTGAAGCAACTGTAGATGTGAACCTTTACAACTACCTAACAATGTTAGCCCCTAGAATACCTATTCTATTTGGCATCCCAAAAATCTACAAAAGTCTAGTCAACCCACTTATGAGACCATTAGGGATGCCAGGCAATCTATTACTTATTCTAGTGCTAAAGTCACAGACACTATTCTGAAAAAATACATTGGCCAAGAACCAATTTGTAAAGACTCTTGGTCTTTTTTGTCTAGACTGAACAAACTAGAATTTAAAGGAGAGTATAACTTTCTAACAATTGACGTTAAGGATTTATACATGTCAGTTCCACATGTAGAAGGTATCGAATGAGTCTCATATATGTTGCGATTTAGGGATGCATCACAAACATAAATCACGCTAGTCGAGACTTTATTGGATATTATCTTGACTAACAATTACATCATTTTTGATAATGAAATTTATTTACAAAAAATCGTGGTGGCTATGGGTTCACCTTGTAGAGCAAGCTTTTCCAACTTGGTCATGGCTTATTGGGATTTAGAATATATTACAAAGAACAGAGAGATTAATGAACAGATTTATTTTTACACACGGTCCTGGATGACATTTTTATCATCCTTAAAGGAGAAGAAAGAGATGCTTTAGAAATAGCTAGGTATTTCAATAAAACAACTAATTTTTTGCAGTTTACTTACACTTTTCACCAAGACAACATGGAGTACGTAGACATTGACTTGAGGAAAGATAGAATCCATGGGAAACTCTTATCTAAGATTTACAGGAAAAGTACCTACTTGAATGCCTTCCTGCATTATACCAGCTCACACCCATTCCATCAGAAATGGCCAGTTATTAAAGGAAAACTTGTAAGAGTAGCAAGGATGGTTTCAATAGAGGAATAATTTGTGGACGAATGTTCAATATTGAGAGGTATGTTCCTCAGGAGGGGTAACCCTGACTCACTGATTCAGGAGTTAACTGAGGAAGTACAATCTAAAAGAAACAGAGGTTTTTACAAAACACTATTGAGTAGTAATAGAGTGCACAGTGACACACAGGTTGAGTTAAACCTAAGTGATGGCAATGCCAATGTAATTTGCCACACTACGAACTCTAACAAGTTCTCATTGAGTTCATCATAACTTTTAGTATAGATGCATTAGACATTTATTTTACATTTGTTGTTTATTTTACATTTGTTGACCGGGCTAGTCTAACTGGATACATCAAACAAATTATAAACAAAAATTGGAACTTGTTGATGGGAGACCAAGACCTTTTAAACAAGTTAGGAGAGTGTCCCTCAGTGGTTTCTAGGAGGGGGTGCAACCTGAAGAATTTGTTGGAAAATGGCAACCCTTGTTCAGTTTGACTCCCAGGCATGTATAACTGTGAAATGTGTAAGTTTTGCAAATACTTGGATATAAGCCAAAGCCTTATTATAAGAAATGTAAGATACTTTACAACTAAAAAAAATTAATTATAATTCTAGGATGATTGTGTACCTAGCCCAATGTCAATCTTGCCCAAATTTCTACTTCAGCAAGACCGACCGTAAGTTGAAAGAACATGTCTATGAACACATTTATAGCATGAACAGGGGCAAACTTGAAAATGCCACAGCTAGTCACACATCCTCTAATCAAACACATACTTTTAAATTCAGGGCCATTGACCAAGTTACTCTGGATATCAGGGGTGGAATTATTTATTATTAGAAAAAACTTGAATTTATGTGGCAAATTCATTTAAATGCTTGTTGCTACCCAGGATTAAATGAGATGTGTTCTATTTTATGTCTTTTAAAACTGAAGAGTCTGTTAAGATAAAGAGTATGTATTTGCCTACATATACATAAAAACAGAGTGCAGGTAACACTTTAGCTTGTTATAGAGCTACCACAAGAATGTTGTTGTTGTAATGTTACGTATCTTGAATGCACTTTGAATTTTTTATTATTTCTAGTTGAAGTAATTTTAAATGTTTTCAAGCACACAGAGGATTACATTTTTGGAGGGAAGTGTGCAGTCATTACCCTGATTTGACCATGTGACTTTTTTGAAGCTGTATTTAAGTAGGGATGCTTTTAGACATTTTTATCAGAAGAAGTCCCGGTTACTAATCGGACGAAAAGCACTTCATTGAATACATCCCGTGTGGACTACTCCTTTGGTTGCTTTTGTTGCTTTCTTTGGTTTAGTTATTTGGATTTTTGCCTTCCAGTGCTATAGATAGGTATTGGAATATAGAATTATCTTGATAATCTAGGTTTTGTGAAAAATTACAGTGGGGCACCCTTAATAAAAAGTGGAGAGTGCTTGATTATAGTCCTGGATCACCTATATTCTGGCCATGAACTTACACCTGGTATTACAAAGAAAGTAAGCCAGCAGGTGTATTTTTTACACTAAGTACTGTCCAGAGTGCTGATGGCTAAGCATCACCACTTAGCTTGTTTGCATGAATATAGGTGAAGAAAGTAACATTCTTTCAATTTTTCCTTAAGCAGTGAATTGTGTTTGCACACAGGTGAGCAATGGGCAAATATGACAGGCACTAG
This sequence comes from Protopterus annectens, assembly GCF_019279795.1. Classification (NCBI taxonomy): domain Eukaryota; kingdom Metazoa; phylum Chordata; order Ceratodontiformes; family Protopteridae; genus Protopterus; species Protopterus annectens. The sequence continues at coordinate 910,675,987 of NC_056732.1, forward strand.
TGAACATATACTCCTGTTAATACTCATTATGATCCTTCCCACATAACAATAACCATTAAACTTGAACCGTGCTTTACCTAGCTCATCTATTGTAATACTTCAATGTATTTGCATTTTGTGCTACACACATAGCTGTGTCACACATGCAATTTCTGCTGTTATTTTTGTGCAAGTTGCTGCCACACAATCCTGCTAAACATGTCTGTGCTTCTTAAAGCAACTGACGGTAAATTTTAAATTTCAGTGCATTTAACCATGTTTGCGCTAAATTACATGCCATGCAAATGTTAAAAAGACCCCCAAAAGAATGTAATAAAAGTTAAACAAAGGTTAAACAATTACACAGCTCTATAACTGAAGCATCAGACCAACGTAATTACAAAACACAGTGTGCTATCTCTCATTGCCACAGACACAGCTTTGCAACACCAATCAAATCATACACATACAAGCAATTCACATCTTATCTCCAGTATTAACAGATCATACACTTGGACATTCTCGGTTAGTTGTACATATGTGGCTAACATATTTACTGCAATGAGTGATCACACAACCATTTATAAATATGTTTGCAGAAGTGCAGCTCTGTTTTCTCTTTGTATTTTCGTAATTCTTCACTTTTCTCTGCTATAATATCAAACATGCAGTCTATATTGCATTTTCTATCATTTTGCTTTAAATGTGTGATAAAAATACATGACGGTAAACAACAGTTTTCAGCAAAGGCAGGACAATTTTGCTGTTATGAAAAAACAATATAAATATGTGGTGCCTTGCTTTATTTAAAAACTCACTGAAGTTAGTTCCACACTTTGCAAGTGTAGCCTATCTGGCACACCTACTGCAGTGAAGGCTGTCTGAATTGCTGTTACATTTTTTTTCTCTCACACTAATTCACATTTCCAAGCCATTAGCATCCAGCAGTCGTGTAGGGCCTACACTATGTTTACATTTGCTACCCAAAGTCAGAACTTTGGTATTAAGTAATTCTAATAAGTTTACACCTTATTTACATCTTCGCAGTGCTAAGAGGGATGAATCTACACTATAAAAAGTAACCATGTAGCTAGGGAACATGAAGTTGAGGAGACTTGTGTATTTGGTCAAAACAGAAGTTTGGTATTCCTTTGAAGGTGATTTCTCTGCAGAGAAGACTTAATTTTGTTAAGGTATGTTTATATTATTCAAGGACAATTTATATTGTAAAATGTTACATGTATTTATATATCCAGGAGACAATGGCATTTTTATCTTTATGCACTTCTTACACCTCACTGTTGGCATAGACAGTTTTGGCAGGCATTTACATTTGTGAGACAGACAAGTTATACTTTCAGCACAACTATGTTCTTAACATTTGCCTGTTCAATGTCCTATGGTATTGAAAAGAAAAGTAATGTACATGTCACTGATACAGGTGTTCAGCTTCTGAGATGGCCCAGGGCAACCTTAACAGGTGTGGTGGGCATAGTGAAAAGTGAATGGCATTCATAAATTGACTTTTCTGTTGAAAAACTGCATAAATCATAATTTTGTGGAAAACATATAGACATTACTTAAGTGGTATTCCCTGGTTTGTTCAATCCTTCGTTTGCGTGGTAAGGTGAGTGGGAAGACACCCTAACATTCACCTGTACCAAATGGCAATTGTGGTTCAACTGCTTAATATTGACAAAGGGTACAAAACGGATTATGTTTTGTAACAAATACATTAATTATGTGATATTTATCCTTCTCTGTTTTATGTCACATAGGATTATTGTAACCAAGCCTACAAATTCACCAAAACCCCCATTCAGTGACGTTAAGAATAAGGTCATAATACAGGCTATGAGACAGCATGGAGCCTTTCTGCTTGAGAGAAACGATGTAGATTTGGATTCTAGAAAGGAGATTTGGAACCAGTTAGTCAAGGATGTAAACACAGTTGGTGGTCACAGCCACAATTATGATCAGGTGCAGCATTTGGCCAGTGAATTGATTTCATCAGCCTGGTGAAGGGCAGCTGCAGTTGCCCAATAACAGCTGGCCATGGGGGGGGGTGTCCTGCTACTGAGCCACTAATGACATCAAATGAGGAGTTCCTGTCCTCTCTCACAGATCTCTCAGAGATACAGACAGCTCAGTGGAGACTGCACACTGTGTGCTTGATGTCGATGCTGATGTTGCTGGCCAAGTATATCCCAGGAGCAACTTCCAGGTAAACTTATATAAGGCAACATTTATGTTTGCTTGTAGAATAAAATGTGTCATTTGACTACTATTTCCTGTGATGCATTTTTTCTATCTGTATCTATTGATATGCTATATAGTTATACAAAAAGAGTTGTTCAGTACACATGGGTGTGTGTGGACATCTCAGCAAAGTTTCAGTTACAGCTCTTTCTTGCAGGACATATAGGCAATTTTGTATTTACTGTCACCCTGTGTTATTCCCATTGTGATGCTTAATTGCCATCCTTTCCTTGCCTCATTTCTTCCAGAATCATATTCCCTGCAAAGTGTGGAGTCATCTGCACATGGTAAGCAAATGTTTCTTTGTTTATTACTAAGAATTATTTATATATATAATTATCTGTATGTGTGAGGGAGGTGTAATGAATCTCTATATTTTTGTACCATCTGTGACTGTATGACCAGTGTTACTTTTTGTTCATCTATATTGGGTTATTATTTAGTGGATTAGTAATTTTATTCTTTTGTTTGTTGCTTATTATCACAGGTGATCCTGACAGTGGAAGTGTAGGACTTCTGCCACCTGATGTCAGAGTATCAGTAGGGTCTGATGATAATGGTGACCAAATGGAGGTACAATCAGGGGGCGGGTGCAGAGGTTGAATCTGACACTAAATGTGACTCACACATCCCCTGGATGTCCTTCAGAAATGGTCAGTATGTCTATGCATACCCATTCCACTGAGCCCTCAGATAGTGGATATGTTGAGGGTGACTCAGTTAATCAGGGCAGTCCAGGTAGTGCAGTTTCAATGCCAGCTGAATCTGGCCATAGCCCAAGTGTGGGCAAGGTGCCACACAGGAGGGTTGGTAGGGGTGCTTAGAGGGAGCCTGTTGTCCGCCACCCATCTGATCCTGGTATGTCATTATATACCACTCAGCATATATTTAGGACTGTTATGAAGGCAAAGGCATGTTCCACTAGGGCTCCTTGGGGACATGCTTCAGGTTGTAGATGTGGCACAAGCTGTCTTGAAGTGACTGCCTCAACTGTGTGGCCATTTCAATGGATCAGATGAATGACACACTGAAACAGACAGTGTCTGTGATGGATCATCTGCTGGGAGAGGGACAGCATCCCTGTGGCCATAGGTCTGCAACATCATCTGTTGCTAGCCACCTTGGCTATGCCTGATCCCATAGTGCACTACTTCTACTGCTCTGGCAGTGATTGAGGTATCCACACCCAGATGTGGTAGGCCAAGGGGCCACAGACCTGGGTGTAATCATGAGATCTCATTCAGCAGACATCACTCACATTCAGGTAACACCACCACATCTGACCATGGGCATGGACATGACAATGCAACTCCTGGCACAGCCAGTTCACATGGTTGGGGGCGACGACTATGAACTGATACCTCTACCATTCATGGTTCAGACGTGTCTGACATGCCATGACATACAGACAGCATAGAGCTTGGCTGTGTTCATACAGACACTCACACACACACATTTAGCATCAGGTGTCCATACAGACACACACACATAACAGGTAGATGAGGCATTCTTGAAGCTGGCAGGTCATTCTATCTCAGTGGCCATTTGAAAATTAGCTGCATTTCTGCCTGCCTGTCTTTCTTACTCACACATACTCACTACTTTTGTGTCAGCCTTGGCCTCCTGCCCCCCCCCCCACACACACACACACACAAACCCCACCCTGTAGAAATGATGATAACTGTGCCATCACTTTGTTTCTATCTTTTGGATTCAGGGATGCATATATGTTTTGTCTGATGCACAGGGTGCATAGTTAACTGAGTGTTTAGTATATGTATTGGTGATGTTATTTTGAAATTTTCACTGATTTCCTACAGTTTTGTAGTGTTGTGATTACTACCTTGAAATCATATGCAAGTGAGGCTTTTTGCTCCATTTGTGAGAATGCAGGTTGAATTAGACTTTGGTCTACTTTTTCTTTTCTGGGTATTTTAGATGCATGAGCCATGTTGTCTGACAAATGGCAAGATTCTATCTACATAAGTTAGTCCTTTCACATATTGATGCCATTACTGGAAAACTCACACACGTTCTTCTTAGGTGCATTTCAAGTAACAGTATACAAGGATTTGCATTCATTTGTTTTCTTAGCAATTTATTTTCCTGTTCCAGGTTCAAAACTTACCTTGATAGTCTTGCATTTACAACTGTTTTAATTCGGGTCTGACTCTGTCTGATGCTAGAAGTAGTAAAGGTTGTAAGTATTGCCTGGCATCAGTTTTACTGTAGGTATGTGCATCAGAGGAAAGTTGTACCCCTTAGGTGGTCAGCATGTGTGCTATCCATTGCCTTTTGTCCAGGGTGATGGCATATTTTGCATACCTACATCTATCTGAATCCACGGCAGCTGGTATTTCCTCCTCAGACTCCTCACCTGAATGTGGATGTGGTGACCTTGCCAGTGGTGATGAAATGTGTGCCCATTACCCATGGTGTTCCTGATGCAGCTGTTTTCTCAGTTAATATTCTGTAGGATAGCACAGACAATGATAATTTTGGCATAAGTACTGGGAATCATACTGCAGAACACCCTGTTGTATCTAGGCCCTGAACCATGACTTCAGCAGCCCAGACAAACCCTCTATGATATTTCTTGTTTCAGTGTGTGCCTCATTATAGCATTCATTTATGGGTGTGTGTGCATTTCTGATAGATGCCATCAGTCATGCTTCGAGTGCATGCCCTGCATCCCCCAGTAAATGGCTTTCTGGAATATCACCCATGTAAAACTTCTGGTAGAGCTGTGAGCTGTACCAGATTTGAGAGTCATGGTAACTGCTGGGGATTCCAGCACACACATTCAGGATGATTCCCTTAGCATTATACATGACCTGGCAGTGAATGGAGTGGAACTCATTTCTGTTACTGCAGACCTGTCCTTGTTCCCTGTATGATGCTTATATCTCACTGTCAGTGCAGTCTTTGGCACCCAAGACTTCAGGGAAGGTTTTTTTTTTTTTGGGGGGGGGGGAGAAATCCTTCATAGTTGTACCTCTGTCCTCAGGGGTACATGGAAAATATATATAGTCACCGGCATGTTATAGCAATGCGATCAGGAATTCATGCAGGATCCTGGAGGATGATGCCTGTGACACCCCCAACATGTCCCCTGTTGGTCTCTGGAAGGTTCCTGTAGCTAAAACTCTAAGTGCTACACATACCTTGATCTCCACAGGTATTGATTCCCCCTGGTTTGCCCCTGCTCTCATTTGATGACAGCTGAGATTGCAGAGTTCTTGAGTATGTCTCTATCCACCCTATATCACTCTACTATTTCTACTTCACGCAGACCATGAAAAGTTAAATGAGATTTAAACACCCCATTTCCTCCTTGCCTGAGGTCTATTATCAGCAGCAGCATAGACATGTGTCTGTTGCATACACATGCAGAAGAGCAGCAGCAGCCCCTAACATTCTTTCTGCATGGTGACATTTCCATGGCTGTATTGCAGTAGGTTTTGGAATACAAGACAAAAACCTACACTAAGTGTATATGATTGCTTTATAGCTTGTTGAAAGCTCTGCCATCCTGGATTGGTTGATTAGCATACAGTTCAGCAGGTTATGCTGTAATTAACATACCACAATGTTTACTATATTTGTGTGACTCTACATTTCATGTAGAGCCACTTCCTGAATTCAAATCAGTGGCAAGATGAGCATACTGATTTAGAGAGCTGTGTAGTGTTTATTGAATCCTGTCCTTTCTTTTAATAAAATAGGATAAATAATATATCCAATAAGTACAGAACAGGAGAGATTATAATGGGGAAAAAGTTATTTTTTGCCATCAGGTTTTAGATTTAGGTCCTTTTATTTTAGAATTTGTTTCTCACATGTAAAGGATTCCGTCACTGATGAAATGCATTGTACATTGCTCTTAAATGTAACCTAAATTTCAAAACTAGAAGATTAATCAAACAGATCAATGGTTAAAAGGCATCTAGAAAATTTCTAAAATACAACAAGATTCTAAAGATCAGAAGGTAGTAATTTGAAAAATAGATTTTCACTTTTGGAACTGATTTACAGTTAATATTCTAAACAGTTGGGCAGTTGATTTAATACCCATGAAAAGCAAAGAAGTATGTTCAGAAAAATCAATCAAAATGTTCCCTTGGTGCATTAAAGGTAAGAATAAAACTGACGTCTTACTGCCTGCATAAAGGTCTTAACTGGCTTTCTCTGCTGCTGTGATAAATCCACATTGTTTAATTTATCTCCAACGAAACGCTTGTGATCTTATTATTTATTTTATTATTTAATCTGCAAGTTGAATTTATTCTTTTTTTCTGCCAGCTGCTTATAATATTTTTTCATTGCTGTCTTACTTAATTGGTGTCATCTGTATGCATTTTTATATGTTTTTCAAAGGAAGCTAAACTTACAAATAATGCATTTTTTGATTTGCCAAAGATGTACTTTGGTCTGATTGAAAATACCATACATTATATGAATTACTAGCTAGAAAGCTACAGGTTGCAAAACAAGTGGTGATGACTGATTTTTAGGGACATTATTTATTTATATGGAGCAGAGTTCTGTTAATATATTAGCTTAAAGACAATGTAGAATATATACCATTTCATTCACAATACAAAGCTTATCAATCCACACATATATCAATGATCACACAAATGTAGAGAAACAAGAAAAGCCATACAGCTGGAATAATTTTCAGTACACCAATAGAAACTGCATCATCAGTGATTTCCAGCATAAAAAGTGGTTTGCCAGTTCCAAATTCAGGAAGAAGAAATTGACAAATTTAAACTCATTCATTTCAAAACTGATCAGATGTAAGTAAACAACTCAACAAATTCTAGCTATTTGGCTCACCTGCTACAGTTATATTCCTATTTAAACTGCTTAGTTTAATGTTGTAAAACTGGTTTCCCCAGTTATAGTACTGTTCATATGGACTATATCTGAAGGCTATGTTTCCTGTTTATGGAGTCACAACAACTTTACTATCTAGCATAAACACGTCACATCAAACATTTGCCAACAAATTATAACATTACTCTTAACTTTTGCCCCAAATCTAGGAACTCATATAATTGTTCATCTTCTGAACTACATCTAGTCACATAGAAGTACAACATTGTTTCACCATCTGTTCAGAATTGTAATTGTGCTGACAAAGGCTTACTTGTAGATATTAACTATCCATACTGAATTCAGTGCGGGCATGGGAGTAATTGAATTATTGTAAATTTCTCCTGCCAAATACGTAATACTATTAATAACTTTTTCTTTCTTAAATTCAGATTCTGTCAGCTTTCTGTTCAAAAACTATCAACTTGCTCAATAAATATCTAAACAAAATAAACTGGGAAAAAAATGTTACATTGTCTCCTAAAATGTTTCACATGGACTTCTTCCCTGGGAGCCTGTTGAATGCCATCTTCACAAATGATATGGACAGGGTAGGGCAAGGACTCAAGCTTTACCAGTATTTAAATGAATCAGCAACGCCTGTTCTGCAGTGTTTCTTACAGCAGTACTAGGCCAGCTGTCTCTCTCCACAAATGTTCAGTTTGCATAATATTAACAAATCCAAATACACGTTCTCCTCCTCACATTCCAATGTTGTTAATATGATTTTCTAAACATCATTATCAATGGCAGCACTGTTTCAGCAGGAAATGCAGCATCTTTGGAAAGTAATTGAGACAAGCGTAACATTTGATGAGCACATCAAACAGTCTGAACTAAAACTCACACATTCCCAGGTACTCCTTGCTTACTAAATAACTGGCTAACAAACAGATGAATAATAGTTCTCTGATCTTTGGCAAGAAAGCAGTCTGGCATTTGCTCAAAGAAAAGTACAATTATGGAAATCCATGCCAGCCAATAACCAAAAATGATAGCCATGTTTTATCTCTAAACAGTCCTGCAAAACTGTTATTGTTGAAAACAGACATGTTGCTGTAGAATTTCCCAATCACCTGATGCATGTCTTCCTTCTAATTATTTCACTGCATCCAGGTCATGTTATTTATTTGTATTTATTAACCGAGGTTCAGCACTTATCACAGTCAGACATTTTCAGACTCAGCTCAGCAATGTAGACTCAGCACAGTAACTCAACACAAATAGTGGACATTGACAAAACATACACATTGGTCAGAAGTAAAACAAACAAAAAAAACAAAACAAAATGGATAAAAAGTGATTTGTTTAGCAAGCTCAGTACATTAACGAACAAACAATCAAAAGTTAAGACTGACAGATATTACAGCATTTGGTAGAAATAAAGAACAAACTGTAGAATATGTGAAGAGATTACGAGAAAGAGTGGTTTGGGCTATTAGAAAAGAAAAAAAAGGTGGTGTGTTTGCTATGTGGAGTATTCCGTTATTTAATATGCTGCAAGTTGTTTACTACTGAGAATAAATAGTATATCAGAGTGCAATGGATGATTAAAGATGGTTAACTAGGGTGGAGGGTTGTTGAGGAAGAAGTAGCAGCCATATTAAGATGTTTTATAACGTCTGCATCTCTTATTGGGAGAGGTAGAGGCTCCCAAAGTTTTGGGACAAGAATACGGAAGATGTAGTCAGAAGTGAAAAGTTTAGTTTATGTAATTGTAATGAGAAAATGTTGGGGTTTGATAATAAGGATTATAACTGGGTTGAGTTTTCAGGAGATGAAAAGTAAAGCAGTGAAATTACTCCACTTTTATGCATTTGTAAAGAAGCAAGCCAAAACGAAGTCTGTCTTGTTGTGTTGCTACTATTTTTTAAGTTTCAACCGACAATGCACAGTTGACATATATTTCATTACTACATCATCAGCAACACATTTAATCTATCATCAAACTCCACCTACTTGAAAAATATTTTCTTTTAGCTGCACTTTTTTATTTTAAATATTGCTGGGTATTACCTCAGCAGCATCATACCTGTGCGCTGTACTTCACATGTTTATGGATTCATAGCTTCATAGGTAATTACTAGGCCATTGATCTGAGAGGATTTTATACAGCCTAGCCTTACATTCCATGGCAGTTTTAGCCCTTATGTTTTGCATACAAATAACCCAGGGGCAGGCAGACCATTGATATGTTGTGACACTACTTGGTGCTGCTGTCCGTGAGGAACATGGGCATTAAACCAGGAGTGAATGAAAGGTTTCACTTCTATTTGTCCAAATTATGTTTCAATAAAGAAGTGAAGAACTGTGCTTGATGTGGAGTGGAAGATGGTCCCACAGAAGAGGTATTCTCTATGATATATACCTGTCGAACCAGCATGTCCTATTCATGTTGCAAAATAGATTGAAATCCCACGAGTGGGTGTTAGTGTTAGAAAATGGACTTGCAAATGCATGATAGGGTCTGCTGAAGGTCTATACATTTATTTATTTATTATTTAATTATTGACATTTGTTTACCTGGGAAGTCTGACTGGGTAATAAATACCATTTTCAAAGTAGGTCTGGTGTGAAAATTACCAGACAGTTAAATAACATCAAATAAAACAGTAGTATAGATGTAATTAAAAGCATATGTACATACACTTTGAAAGTGAACTGCATATAATACAATAAAGCACCAGGAGACAGCAATGATATAATAAATAAAATGAAAAAAATACAATTTAATATGACAATCAAAATATATTCAAAAGTATTAGAAGCATAGTCTACTATGCTAGGAAATAAGAAAAAAGATGATACAAGTCCACCCCCAAAAATGGGGAGAGAGCAAGTCCTGAAAGGGTATAGATAGATAGCATGATGAAAAGTTAGTAAGAATGCAAAGTATTTCTTGATATAGATCATAGAGGAGTGGTGCATGGGCACAGCCATGACTAAGTGACCAAACTATTGGTGGCCCATGAGGGAGTAAATGACCTGAGGTGTTCCATCCAAGGGGACATGGAGAGAGACATGATGGCACTTGCTATGCATTTAGGCAAGTAAAACTTAAGTTACCTACTTTCACATCTAACTCCTCTAGTGAAAACTGCAGCATTTAGGATAAGCCTTTTTTTTCATCTTACCTTTAAGCATGTATTGCAAGAAAATCAGTTATTGGAGAGCCCACATTCTGCCTCTCAGTAGTCATCTTGGGATTAGTGCTTCTGTTTTCTCCTGGTGAGAGAAGGAGTGCAGTTACATTATTTCCTGGTGACTGCTGATCACCAGAAAGCTTAACAACTGTGGTAGCTTGGAATCTGTGCTTATATTCTGATCCTGGTGAGAGTAGGAGCAGAGTGCATTGATTCTGGACTATTTCTGGTTGGAGAGTGAGTGTCTGTGCTTAACGTACCTGATTGGTCTGGTTCCTATTTGAGGCATCTAACAGAGAAAGGCTACAAGCCTGCAGACCCTTGCATCATCTGGGACAAGACTGTGGATCACCAAACAGGCTGTGGCCTGCTTCTCTTCTTGGGATTGGTGCTAACATTTTGGTTCTGGTGAGAGAAGAATCAAAGGAGTGTTGTACCCCAACACAGTGACACTGTGCTGAGACCAGCATTAGTAGTACCCAGGCAGTAGCATTCATGCGGCTCCCCTCTTTTCATCATTCTTGACAAGCTAATTCTTTATTTTCAGTAGGTACTGCTTGATTTTTTCCTAACTTCAGAGTATCTGCCTAAATACTTCATCCTTACATTTTCAGGGTCTGTGTATTAGTTTCCCCTCAAGTGTTTGGCAGTGCCCTGTACAGACTCAGACACCTTGAGTGACATTTTTCCTGTAAAAGGAATATATAAGGAAACAGCTCCAGTACTTAGTAATAATGAACATCCCTCCTGGCATGTCTAAAGGTGAGTTCCCTGTGCTTTCTCCTATTAACCTGGTAATTTTGGGCATTCTGAGGCAGTGTAGCAGCTACCTCATGTACACAGACAACCTTCTCCTCTTACATCCCAACACTCAGACTTGTGAGAGACACAATTTAGTTTTGTGAGAGGTAGAGCATGTTTGCTCAAACTGGTTGACTTTTTTGAGTCAGCCACCAGAGCTGTGGATGAGGGCAAGGCAGTTCATACAGCGTACCTTGATCTGGCCAAGGCCTTTGTTACCATTCCCCCCTCAGGTATTATTGATAAACTCACCAAACTAGGCATCAACCCTTATATGATGAGGTGGGTTACAAACTGGCTCACAGATAGAACCCACAGTGTGAAAGTAGCAGACTCCAAGTCAGACTGCCAGCCAGTCATGAGTGGAGTCCCACAGGGATCGGTCCTGGGTCCTCTCCTGTTTGGTATTTACTTCTCAGAAATCCAGGCCAATACAGAGGGACTCTGGCTGACTAAGTTCACAGATGACTATAAGCTGGGAGCCATTATTAACTCCCCAAGTGATGTAGACATCCTACAGAAAGGCCTCACTGAGACCAATGACTGGTGTCAAAACCATGACCTTAAGCTTAATGCCATAAAATGTGTTGTCATCCCCTTTGGGAAAAACTCAGTTCCCACTAATTAGCACATTGATGGGACCCCACTGAACACTGAAGGTGTTCTAAGAGATCTGGGGACACAGGTTGGCAGCAACCTCTTCTTAGACCACCACATTGCCAGTGTAGTCAGAAAGTCCTTCTATGTGGCACATCTCATTACTAAGGGTTTTGCATCCAGAAAGAAAGAGGTCATCGTCTCCCTCTACTCTTCCCTCATTAGGCTAATCATTGAGTATAATGCCCCATTTGGTATGTACCTCACCAGACACATGCAAGAGCTGGAAAGGACACAATAGTACCTCACAAAGAGGATCCTAGGCCTTAAACACATGTCCTACATGGACAGACTTAAAAAAACTCCAGCTATTCTCTGTCTCATATCGTCTACTAAGAGGTGATCTCTGCCCAGCTCTGTTAGAAATGCTACATCTTGAAAAACTCCCAATCCCATCGCACCACACTCTCCAGAAACTTCAACAATCAACAGAACATGCTGGGGGGGGGGGGGCAGGTTCATAACCTAGAGACTGCTCATGCTCTGGAATAGACTTCCCATACATGTCAAGCAGAGCCCCCTTTTGGCCCTCTTCAAGAGAAATCTTAATGAGTGGATGGGAAATAGAAAGTTCATCCCGGGGTCCCCTCCAGTGGCTTTACTTGAAAGAGACTCTGGGAACAAACATTGGGTGGCATGATGCTAGGGCAGTTCTATGGGCTAGGCTTGTAAAGGCTCCAGGGCCATTAGCCTAGTACACACCTATGAACCTATGAACCTATGAACCTATGTGCTACAGGCAAGGAAGATGTTGTTCTTGAGTAGTATCTTGCCCTCACCAAGAATCATGCCTAGATAGAAATACAAGATGACTAGCTTTAAGAGATGGCTAACTAGTTGGTGTCATTCTAAGGGGATCCAGTATGAGTGAGCCTGGGATGAAATGGTAGATAAAATTTCTGTTTCACCTGGGATGATATGGTAGATAAAACTTTTAGTTTCTCCAAGGATAGCTTACAACTGTCATACCAGGGCTTCAATATACCGGCTAAAGCCATTGATGACCCCATGGTGCTTTTTTTAAGCAGAGACCATCTAATGGACATTTCTACATAGGAAAATCAATCTGATACTTAAATATGGACAACATCAAGGTGACATAACTCAATCATAAGAGCTGAACTAGAAAAATGCCAGAACTCGAGGCCCTCCTGCAACTTGAATGCATGCATGTTAGTATGGTTGCCAATACATGGTTTCACTGCAATGACAACACTCCCTCTATACTTGGGGTTAATGGTTATTATGCATTCAGACCCTTGGGACACTGCAGGACAGTATCAGTATTTGTTAGAAACATCATTACTTCACATCAAATTACCCTCAACCCTATGTTGGAGCTCATGGAGATCCAAATCACCCTTAACAAATCCAACTATTACTTCACTGGTAGCTACAGATCCCCAACAATGTCATTAAATGATCACAAAAATATCAACACCATTGATGCATTAAATATCAAGTCAAATACCTTCTTAGTAAGATACTTCAATTAACCAAGTGTTGATTTGAGTATGTACACCTTTAAAAAATAGTTATGGTCTGCATTTTATCGACTTCATTATCACCAATTTATTGGGACAAATTGTAAAGCTACCCACTAGATGCTTTAATATAACTAACCTAGTCATTACCAACGTAGCCCATCCCTGCACCCTGTGCTGTATCTCCTCATTCCTGGTTAAGTCCCACCACAAATCATTCATCTTCTAAGTAAGGACTTGTGGTACCTCCCACGACCAACTGAGGCAATCTTTAGGGAATTCTCCAAGGGCTAAACTACTTCATCTTGTACAGGACATATGCAAAATATTTAACAATCACTTGCAAATGGAACCAACAATGAGGCATGCTGCATTCACCTCTGTCTTTTACCAGCACCTTAATGACTGCATAGAAAAGTCAGTACCAATTCAGCCTAAATATAATTGTAAATGCAGGAATAAACTTCTCTGCTAGAACTTCTTTACTAGTAAACTATACAACAAAAGAAGGAAAATAATGAAAAGCTGCAAGAAATCCTCATCTCCCCACCTTACGCTACACTGAGACATGCCAGCAATGAATTTAACAACACAATTAGAAAATTTAAGACAGAGTAGGAGCTTAAGGTTGCTACAAATTCCAAAGGATATTACAAACTTTTCTAGATTTATGCCAGAAAATTAAGGAATAGTGTCCAACATTACAAAGAGCTTATCCCGATTAACATCACACATTCTAACCCCAAGGATATAGCTTACAAACTGGCTATCCTACATGTTTCAAGTTGTGAAAGTTGCTGGTTCCCTATCTGAATACAAATTTATAAGTAGTAGGGTGCCACAGGGATCAGTTTTGGGCCCTCTCCTGTTTGACATTCATTTTGCATAAATTCAAGTCAATATCTCCAACACGTGTTGTACTAAGTTTGCTGATGGCTGCAAATAGGACACGGTTATCCACTTGCCCACTGATATAAAGCACCTCCAGCAATGTCTGGAATATGCACATGTATGACATATGAAAATGGTCTCAAAATAAATAAAAAAAGTGCATCATAGTAGTGTTTAGTAGAAAGACTGTCCCCACCTTATACGCTATAAAAGGTTTTCCTTTTCAGACCCGTCCGATACAGTCATAAGAGGCCTAGGTACTTATGTAGATAAACTTTCTATAATCCTTCTAGAAGAAAATACTTCTATCTGGCAAAATGCAAAAAAGTCATCCTACCACTGTACTCTTCCCTCATCAGACCCATCATTGAATACAATGCCCCCTTTGGTATGTACAAATCTTAACATTTTGCACAACTACAAAGGTCACCAAATTTTCTAACCAGACAAATTAAAGGTCTTAAATCTTTCAACATCCCATTATATTAGCTCTACTCTCCCTTATACTCAGTAGCAAACAGGCTGCTGCAAGACAACCTGTGTCTCGCTTTTCAAGTCATGAAAGACCTAGTCCTATTTACCTCCTATTTCTTTGCAAAACCAATGGAGCTACAAATAGCTACACTAAAGGCTTAAATCAATACTAACAAACAAGACTTGCATTAGAGATGCCTTGATGGGTGGATGGGTAGAAACAAATTTATACCACGTTTATCATGTACAGCAGAAGGTGAGAATTGGATAAGAGCAAAAGCATATGTAGATATGCGGAAAAGGAAAATGAAAAAAAGAAATATCAGGATGGCATGATCACTAAAATCTGTGGGACACCTAACTGGACGTTCTTTGAGTACTTGATGGGGTGTGACTCATTTGAGTGCCCCATCTTAAAAAGATGTTGAAAACTTCAACAGATGGTAACTGTAATATTGAAAAAGTTGTATATAGGGCCATGTGTAACGAATGCACAGCATTTTATGTTGGTAAGACTATGACTGAACTGAAAAAAGAGAATCTCAAGTAATCTTTCTGACATCAGATGTAAATGCCAGAGGAATGCCTTATCCAAACACTTATTTGAACACCCCAGACATTCTGGTTTCAAATTTTTAATTCTGGACCGAATGAAAATGGATGAGCTTGAAGGGGAAGCCAATGGTGCATTGGAGGAAAAAGAATTAGGCTGGGAGTTGAAATTAAATGCATTTATAAAACCAGGACTTAAACTATTGTTCTGTTAAGAGTATATTGAATTTACGAAAGCTGCCACACAATCTGTAAATGTTTTTCTAGGGAATTTTTGAAGAAATATTTTTGTTTACTAAAAATAAAAAATGGTGTGTAGTATGCGTATAAATGTATATACTGTATGCTTAGTTATTTAAACTTAATTTCTGCTTTGATTAGATTTAGTACACTCTTGCATCATATGGGAAATTCAAAACATACATTTTTTCTTGCTGCTGTTACCATGAAGTATTACCATGAAGTACTGGTATAATTCCTCCATTTACCATACTGGTGGATACTCATGCACACACATGTACACTTTTATACATTACTAGTTAACATCATCCACTAGTTTTGTGTGTTTTTTCTACTGGTTTGTATTGAATAAACAGCTTTTGGGGTCTGTAAACATGAAAATTGTCATGACATTTTTTTAACTGCAAAGCACGGGCATTTTTTATGAGCTGTAAATAAAATAATTTTTCTTTGAAATATTTTTTTCTAATAATTTTTTACTGAGCTATAAATAACTTAGTTTTTATACACACCAATTCCCAATACATATACATACACATATACATATTATATGCTATTAGACAGAGACAGATTTATATTTATAGTGTTATAGTAAGGTAATGTTTATGGTTAGATAGCTATGTGTGCTTTTTTTGTTATCAATCTAGTTAACTCTGTTCTTATCTACCTATGTATATGATTTTAGTTCTTGTCACAGACCTGACAAAGGCTTTTTTGCATTAGTTAGCCAAAAGTGATTTTAGTTAAAAATCAGTCTTTTTATGTGTATGTTATGCTTTTCTTAATACCTTAATTTGGAATGTGGGTTGCAAATAGGTAGTGTTTTCCTTAACTAGGATTTAGTTTGATCTAATCAATAGTAGTGTGTGAGGTGGGTGCTTGCTGTTCTAAAATGTACTTTTTACGGCCCTGTTTTTATTGTTTGCCTTGAATAGTCTGGTTTAAAATTAAACAATACATATATTTTCCACACCTACTTCCAAGTGTACAAAAGCTGATATATTTAACATTGTAAAATATTTCTGATTTTCTTTACTGAGGATCCCTTGTCTGTGACAAATAAGGGTTTGTTGCTTTGGAACACTACCTGGTTGTCATGATCTTTGTAAATAATTGTGACTGAGCTCATCAATGAAGTTTTAAGACCACTAGTTTCTCTTTTTTTTTATTTTTTCCTCAACACTCATGGTGGTGAGGTTGGAGCTAGACAGATTCATATGCTTGTTCATTTTTTATATTTGTAATCTTTGGTTTTGTGCCCAAGGATTTGCTCTGGTATTAGGAATCCACTCTGTTGGCTCTTGTTAATGTGGAGAATACACAGCTTTGTGACCTAACAACTGTACCTGTATGGGACGACAAAGGTCAGTGCCCCAACATTACTACAAATGACAACTCACAAGGTAATAATGTGAATATGAGCTCTAATAATTTTGCAAAGCTAGAAAAGCAACTTAAACTGCTACAAGGTCTGTTCTAGTAGCAAATGTATTTGGGACAGAGTAGAGATAAAAGAAGATGACCTAGGGGACTGAGACCTAATAAAGAGTTAATGTGGAACAATGTGCACAAAGAACTAACACAGGAATGGACTGATATCCATGAGGAAGCTAGTTTCTAATTAATAGGTTTGCTTATCAAGCACAACAAAGAAAAACAAGACACCACAAAGGAAATTATTGCAACTCTTAAGACTGAATGTAAGCAGGAGGCAGATTACGAACAGAAATTTCCAAATGTGATAGATAAGTTTTAAAATGATCAGAAGTACATCCAAGAGAGAAAGATTCAGAAACATTTACAGAGATCAAATGAATAAAGATAATGAATCATAGATCCAGAAGTGGAGGTGGAAATAGACAGCAGAACTACAGGAGATGCTTTAACAGGAGATCTAGCAACAGGATAATGTAGACACCTACAGATATCACCAGATTTTTTAACAGGAGAGCTAGCAACAGGATAATGCAGACACCTACAGATATCACCAGATGTTTTAACAGGAGAGCTGGCAACAGGATAATGTAGACACCTACAGATATCACCAGATTTTTTAACAGGAGAGCTAGCAACAGGATAATGCAGACACCTACAGATATCACCAGTAATACCAATAACAACAATGCCAAGAGCAATACTGACAACAACAATCTGAATTTTCCAGCTGGTAATTCTGGTGGTAGGAATGAATGGGTTTTTCACAATGTGAACACACCCACAGGACCAGACAGAAAAATAAGGGACAGACTAACGGAGGACTGACTGATGGCATCTAATACCCATTGCACCCCACAGATGGACATGAAAGAACACTGGAATCCTGCCCAGCCACAATGCTACTCCCAGGGCTCATATCATCAAAGCCCAGTACACATGAACAGGAATTATCAACACAACAATTACGACTACAATACAACCAGAGATACAGCCCACTGAGGTTCCAGAGAGAAGAAGTGAGCTATCATCTGAACTCATGAAGGGAAGACCAGAACATCTAGAGAAGGAAGCAGTGGACATGGGGTGAAAGGGTTGAGGTACCTAGGGAACAACAAGTTCTACCAATTAGGACCACAAGCCTGCAGATGGAATTAGCCCCAGGATCTGGAATCATTTGAAGAAACCACTGACAGCACTTGAAGAAAAAGTGCTTAACAGAGGACTTACATTCATACCTCAGAGAAGGAGTGATGAGACACAGACCATCACTGATTTAAAAATGTATGTGAGGAAGATGAATTTGAAACTTGTATTTCACAAGAAAAATTACATGGAGGAACATAAACCCATCCAAGAAAAAAATTAAAAGACCCTGTTGGTTTTACCCCCACTGCATCCCACACTTGCAGCCTGTGAGACAAAATATGAGCTCAACATAAGAAAGGCACTCAAAAAACACCAAAATGTAAGTTTTATAACATTTCAAATGATGAGATATTAGCACTTAAGTATTTGAGCAATGATAGAACTAGACGTGTTATAAAGGCTGACAAGGATGGGGGCATACTGGTTACGCACTGTCAGTTATATAATGAAAATAGAAAACATGCTGAACACACCTGAATTTTATTTTAAACATTCATTTGAGGACATTAAAACTGCATATACAGACTGG
Source organism: Protopterus annectens (assembly GCF_019279795.1). Classification (NCBI taxonomy): domain Eukaryota; kingdom Metazoa; phylum Chordata; order Ceratodontiformes; family Protopteridae; genus Protopterus; species Protopterus annectens. The sequence goes on from NC_056732.1 coordinate 910,694,460, forward strand.
AAAGATAAGCTGACCACAATGTTCAATGAAGAACTTATTAGTGAAAAAAACTTCTTTGAGTATTTAAACACTCCTCACCTCAAGTTACTTTGCTTTTTTGGGATTCCCAAACCTCATAAGAAAAGGAAGCTCCACCTTACAAACCTGTTATTGCAAGTGGAGGTTCCATATCAGAGGCCACTGCCATATACTTAGATTTTATTCTACAGCCTCTTGCTGAAAATAACTCATCTTTTATTTTGGATTCACTTGACTTATTAATTAAAATAAAAGAAGTGTATGTGAATGAACAAAGCATTTTGGTAACTATTGACATTAAAGCCTTATACACTGTTACCACAAATGTACTGTATTGAAGCTGCAACAGAGGCTTATAGCAGGAACAACAAGGGCAGACTGAATGTTTGGGAAAGTTAATAAACTTAGTCTTTACTTAAAGTTTTTTCAATTTCAATGGCTAGGCTTACAAGCAGATATGGGTCTGGCTATGGCCCCTAGATTGGCCAATGTAGCCTTAGGCAAGTGGAATACGGAATTTGCACTGCAAAGTGAATACCGGAGATTTATCACCAGCTGCCTTCACTTTATTGACAAAGTATTCATAGTCTGGCAAGGTGAGAAATCTAAACTCACTGAGTTTATCCATTACATCAGTAACTCAACCTCCTTTTTGAAATTTACCGCTTATAAGAAAAGCACACTCCAACTACAATTTGATATAAAAAGCCAGATAGAAGCCAATAAGATCCACAGCCGATTTATTGATTGAGCACTTTCGTCTCACAATAGAAACTTCACCAGAATACCATTGTAACAAACCCCCCACCTTTTATACATTGTCTTAATCACATAAAATGACATCACTTCCTCTATGCACTACTACAAAAATATAAATAGCTACTTAAAAATGCTACATGACATTATCCTATATAAAACACTTACATATAATATTCTGCTTTTAGTTTTAAAATAGAACTAATAGAAATTGCACTGTAAAGTCCTGGTGCCTCAGAGGCATTATCTCACATTTGCCATCTGAGCTCCTTCAGTTCTAGGTATTCATTCAGGGGTCCCCCCTCTCACCCAAAGTGACTTGCTCAATGACAGTGAACCTGAAACTGTGTCCCGGGTGCAAACCAATATGTGCAGCTAGGGCATTTTTAGATTCATTCTTACCAATATCATAATAATGTTGGTAGATTCTAGTTCTCAACGCATTGATGTTTTTTCCTATAGAGAAACATGGACACGAGCTGGACACTGGAACTACCTGCCATTTTTTGGACAACAAGTGTTTTACATTTAATTGCAGTTTTCCTGGTGGACTGAAGCCTCTAGTAAGGAATAAATAACTTAGTTTTTATACACACTAATACATATTAGATTTTTATTTAAAATGTGTTTACTGAGAAGTCCAACTGGAATAGATCCCATTTTTAGCAGATGCCTGGGGTGAAATGTTCCAGGCACATGTCTTTGTAATATGGGAGAAATGGAGCACCCACAGGGAATGCAGGGAGGACATCCAGACTTCGTAAAGAAGGCACCTCCAGCTGAGAATCAAACCAGAGAACCTCTTGCTGTGAGGTAACAATGCTAACAGCTGCACCACTGTGCCACTTAACCTCTGTTCCACTGCACCACTTATAGCAGACATTATTAGACAGATGCATATATATATATATATATATATATATATTTTTTTTTTTTTTTTTTTTTTTTTTGCAGTGTTCTAGCTAGATAATGTTTATGGTTAGATAGATTTGTGTTTTTCTTGTATGATTCTAGTTAACGCTTTTTACTTATCTACTTAAGTATATGATTTTAGTTCTTGTCACAGACCTGATGAAGACTTTATTGCATTTCTTAGCCAAAAGCAATTTTAGGTAAAAGTTAGTTTTTTATGTGCATGTTATGCATTTCTTCATACCTGATTTGGGAATGTAAGTTGCAGCTAGATAGGTAGTGTTTTCCTTAACTAGGATTATGTTTGACCCAATCAGTAGTAATGTGTGGGGGGTGGGCACTTGCTCTTCTAAAATGCACTTTTTATGTCCCTGTTTACATTGTTTACCTTGAAAAATTAAACAAAACATATATTCTTCACACCTACTTCTAAGTGCATAAAAGCTATGTAAAATATTTCTGATTTTTGTTACTGAGGATCGCTTGTCTGTGATGAATAAAGGCTTGTTGCTTTGGAGCACTAATAGACACATAAAGGTCAACATAGTCCAGGGCTCAGTGGCAGTAATTCCAAAACCAGGAATATAAAAAATCCAGGTTATTATAAAGTAAATAATATTTATAAAATAAACAATGTTCTTAGAATAGAGAGTCTTCCAAAAACAGGTCTGTATTTTGGTAGGCTATGTTAATTTCATTTCTAGATGTAACCAGATAACGAGTGTCATCTTGTAGCATACTGAAAATTTTACGGATGTAATCAATTTGTGTTGTTAACATACCTCCCCCGCACTTATCTGGTTTCATGCCCCTAATAGATTTGTCCCTAGTTAACGCATCCAACAAAGCATGTCCTTCGGGGGTCTAGTTGTAAAAGTACCTGTTCTCACCATTTAAACAGTAAAGCTCCCTTTCACATGCTTTTTCAAAAGGATAAAGGACTTTTTTGTAATGGGGGGAGGTTGAATGTACTTTTCTTCATCTAAGTAGATGTTTCTCCCAAATTACTGTTGTCGTTATTGAGAAAGGACAAATTCAATTTCCTTGTAAATAATTTTAAATCTACAATCACCTCAGTGATGCTGCCCTTGTTCATTGCAACAAATTTAAATCCCTTCTCAAATAAGTTAAAATAAGTGATATTGATGTTTAAATTAGAGTAATTAAAAGTGTGGAAACCTTTGTGTACAAGTACCTTCCCATCATGTTTCACAATTATGTTCTCAAACTCTTTAGTGACAACCACTTCTGTGTAGTTCTTAGTGTGTAATCCCTTCCCCTGACGTTCGTCCTACCTCTCTTTGTCCTACCCTGTGTGGGACTAAATGTTAGACCTCTCCCCCTACTTTGGAACACTACCTGGTTTTCATGATTTTTGGAAATTATTGTGATTGAGCTGATCAACGACCGTTAGTTTCTTTGTTTTTTATTTTTCTCATGAACACAGAATTTTACTGAACCTCATTACCTGCTCCTGCTGTAATGAGCATTTTAAACAGTTGCAGCATTTGCACAATGGTAGGTATAGGGAATAATCTGTCACCAGTATGATGTCATAGAAGGAGGAGAGCTGGAATTTAGTACTGTTGTAGAATTGCAAGATGGTGGAGGTTTTTACAATGCTGCCTCAGTTCTTTTGGAATCCTAGAACTAATATTCTACACATACTTTTGCTCCAGCTCCAGCATCACTTATTGTTGAGGTTGTGATAGGTAAAGTCAGATACTTAAGTCTTTATCATGCCGTCATCAGCTGACAGATTTAAATTAATGTAACTTTTACATCTTTGTAAAATTAGTACTTTAATTTCCTTTTATGGCTCTATTATGTTTATGTATATATATATATATATATATATATATATATATATATATATGTGTGTGTGTGTGTGTGTGTGTGTGTGTGTGTGTGTGTGTGTGTGTGTGTGTGTGTGTGTGTGTGTGTGTGTGTGTGTGTATATCTATATATCTATATATATGGATCTACCTGACAACATCGACATGTCATAATACCGACAACGACTTCACCGGCGCCAGAAGATCGACAAGTCAGAAGACCGACGGAGGAAAACACCGACGCTGAGAACACTGAGATGGGGAAAGGATGTGTAAGTATACGGTAGTGACGGCTGTTAGGGTGCGAGTAAGGTAAGTGTGTGATGTTGACGGTCTGTAGGGATAGGGGTGGGATAACTGAGTTAGGGTTAGGGCGCGGGTTAGGTAAGGGTGCGAGTAAGGTAAGTGTGCGATGTTGACGGTCTGTAGGGATAGGGGTGGGATAAGTGAGTTAGCGTTAGGGCACAGGTTAGGTAAGGGTGCAGTAGTGATATTTTTTGGGTTAGGGGCGGGTTAAATGAGTTAGGGTTAGGGCGCGGGTTAGGTGAGTGTGCGATAGTGACGGACCATAGGGTTAGGGTTTCGGTTAGGGTTGTAGATAGTTGTGTATGTAAGGGTTAGTGTTGGTTTGTAAGGATTTTGGTGTGCTTGTGTTGTGTGTGTGGGTTTTGGACAGGGGATTTGTTTTGTTTGTTGTTATGATGTGTCGGGTGTATGAGGTGTCGTGTTTGTGAACTGTCGATTATGTGGTGTCGGTGAAGTCATTGTCGGTGTTATGAAGTGTCGATGTTGTCAGGTAGATCCATGTATATATACATATATATATATATATATATATAAATATATAAATATATATATATATATATATATATATATGCTGAAGGAACTCTCTCTATATATATATATATATATATATATATATATATATATATATATGTATATGTGTGTGTGTATATATGGGTTCCCTTCAGAATTTCGAATTCCCAAATCCTTGAATTTCATATGGTTGAGACCATATGATCAAAGTTTTAGAACTTTGAAATTCTGAACACAGATCTGCATACAGCATGGAATGGGAAATTCTCCTTTTTCCTCACTGTACTGCGATCTCAGGGTTGGTATATTTAGATAGGAGGGTGTGGGGGTGCAGCCTTCAAAAACATTGAGGAACATGTTTTTGTGTTCCTTTTCGATTTATTTCAGAGTTTTGAAGTTCTAAAACTTCAATCATATGGTCTCAACCATATGAAATTCAAAGTTTTCAGAATTCAAAATTCTAAAGTGAATCTATCTATCTAGATATATATATATATATATATATATATATATATATATATATATATATATATAAATATATATATATATATATATATATATACGTGTGTATATATATATATATATATATATATATATATATATATATAATACATATATATATATATATATTATATACATATATATATATATATATATATATATATATATATATATATATGGTTTTCTCATATACTCACTATATCAAAATTCATAAGATCGAGACAAATGTTGAAATGATCGACTGTCACATAATTGAAAATTCAGTAAAATATTAACAGGCTATATCTAAACAGGGGACCCAACTTTAAATGTATAGACCACATCTTACACAAACATTGGAAGTAAACTGTCATGGTATACGACATATACCAGCAATTCAAACAAGTACGGTAAGTTAAAACTTAAAAAAAAATATTCACCTTTTATAAGCATTTAAAAACTATACTAAGTGTAGTTTGTGTTGTACAACAGTACCTAGCAAACTGCTCTAGCATAACTAGCGACAGTCTAAATAATTGCTTATTAAAAACGGAAACTAAAAACACCAAAATGTCTTAAACTACTGTTTTCTTTCTTTCTTGTAGGGAGGTCAAGCATCCCCGCACCCCCATGTCTGGGGCTTCACCCCCCCCCCATACATGACAATTCCTATCTCCGAGATCACACTATTTTAAGGAGAAGGGCAAATTATAATGCACAATGTGTATGAACAAATGGTATGTTGTAATATACATGTGTATTAGTACAAGTAAGAGAAGTACAGTGTTAGCTGTATATTTTTATTGTTGAACTGACTTGTTTATGTTAACTAAAGGACACACAGGTATAAAGTCTCTGCAGTTTATTGTTCAGTATTGTGAACATCAACAAAGTGCAGTTCGATTACTTGAACTTTCAGGATTGTGAGAATTCAGTGTTTTGGTCTCGGTCTTATAAATTTCGATATAGTGAGAATTCGAGATTTGAAAGTAAAAGTATATATTTATTTTAACATAGTTATATTTAACAGCCCTACATATTACCATTATACCTGCATTATTGGGCATTTATCACTTCAGAACAATAACATCAAAGATTTATCAGTACTCTGTCCAAATCACCAAATATTTATTACTACTTTATTCATGTCATCAACATTATTCATGTCATCAACATGCAGACTTGGGTCACACTAACTGCAGCTACTGCCCTTTCTGATATTAACTGTAAAGTGCAACCACTACACAATGGCTTAACCAAAGCACTTCATTTAGTTCTAAATTGGATGTAAAGGAATCATGCTAAGCATTATACCAGTAAAAACGATACAATAAAAATTTCAGTTAAAGCCATATGCAAAATGCAGTCATAGCAATGTCTACAGATGTCAAAATTCATACCATATCTTCTTCTCTTTTGGCTGTTCCCATTAAGGGTCGCCACAGCGGATCATCTGTTTCCATTTCTTCCTGTCCTCTGCATCTTGCGCTGTCAAACCAACCACCTGCATGTCCTCTCTCACCACATCCATAAACCTTATCTTAGGCCTTCCACTTTTCCTCTTACCTGGCTGCTTCATCCTTAGCATCCTTTTCCAAATATACCCAGCATCCCTTTTCAGCACATGTTCAAACCAACACAATCTCGCCTCTCTGGCTTTGTCTCCAAACCATCGAACCTGAGCTGACCCTCTAATATACTGATTCCTAATGCTGTCCATCCTCATCACACCCAGTGCAAATCTTAATATCTTTAACTCTGCCACATCCAGCTCTGACTCCTGCCTTTTTGTCAATGCTACCATCTCTAACTCATATAACATAGCTGGTCTCACTATCCCCTTGTAGACCTTCCCTTTCACTCTTACTGGTACTCATCTGTCACAAATCACTCCTGACACTCTTCTCCATCCATTCCACCCTGCCTGTACTCTCTTCTTCACCTCTCTTCCACACTCACCATTACTCTGAACTGTTGATCCCAAGTATTTAAACTCATACACCTTCGCCACCTCTACTCCTTGCATCCTCACCATTCCTCTGTCCACCATTCCTCTATCCTCCCTCTCATTCACACACACATGTATTCTGTCTTAGTCCTGCTGACCTTCATTCCTCTTCTCTCTAGAGCATATCTCCACCTCTCCAGGGTCTCCTCCATCTGTTCCCTCCTCTCAATACAGATCACAATGTCATCTGCAAACATCATAGTCCATGTGGACTTCTGTTTGATCTCGTCTGTCAACCTGTCCATCACTATTGCAAATAGGAAAGGGCTCCGTGCTGATCCTTGATGTAATCCCACCTCCACCTTAAACAGATCTGTCACTCCCACTGCACACTTCACCACTGTCACACTACCCTTGTACATATCCTGTACCATACTTACATACTTCTCTGCCACTCCCTACTTCCTCATACAATACCACAACTCCTCTCTAGGCATCCTGTCATATGTTTTCTCAAAGTCCACAAAGACACAATGCAACTCCTTCTGACCTTCTCTGTGCTTCTCCATCTACACTCTCAGAGCAAACATTGCATCTGTAGTGCTCTTTCCTGGCATGAAACCATACTGCTGATCACTAATAATCACCCCTTTCTTAATCTAGCTTCCACTACTCTTTCCCATAACTTCATGCTGTGACTGATCAGTTTAATCCCACTGTAGTTACTACAGCTCTGCACATCCCCCTTATTCTTAAGCATCAGTACTAAAACACTTTTTCTCCACTCCTCAGGCATCCTCTCACTTTCCGAAATTTCATTAAACAATCTGCTTAAAAACTCCACTGCCATTTTTCCTAAGCACCTCCATGCTTCCACTGGTATGTCATCTGGACCAACAGCCTTTCCATTCTTTATCCTCTTCATAGCTATTCTTACTTCCTCCTTGCTAATCTGTTGCACTTCCTGATTCACTATCCCCACATCATCCAACCTTCTCTCTCTCTCATTCTCTTCATTCATCAGCACCTCAAAGTACTCTTTCCATTTGCTCAACACACTCTCCTCGCTTGTGAGTATGTTTCCCTCATTATCCTTTATCACCCTTACCTGCTGCACATCTTTCCCAGCTCAGTCCCTCTGTCTAGCCAATCGGTACAGGTCCTTTTCTCCCTCCTTAGTGTCCAACCTTTCAAACAACTCTTCATACGCCATATCCTTAGCCTTTGCCACCACTCTCTTTGCCATGCACCTCATCGCCTTATACTCCTGTCTACTTTCTTCATCTCTCTGACAATCCCACTTCTTCACCAGCCTCTTCCCCTGTATACTCTCCTGTACTTCCTCATTCCACCCCAGGTCTCCTTGTCCTTCTTCCTCTGTTCAGATGTCACACCAAGCACCTTTCTAGCTGTCTCCCTTACCAGTTCTGCTGTAGTTACCCAGCTATTCAGTAACTCTTCACTATCCCCCAGTGCCTGTCTTAACTCTTCCCTGTACTCCACCTCACAATCACTCATTTCAGCTTCCACCATTTAATTCTTGGCACTGCTCTCACACTCCTCCTCCTCTTTTTGATTACCAACATCATTCTACAGACCACCATTCTATGCTGCCTAACTACACTTTCCTCTGTCACCACTTTACAGTCGCCAATCTCCCTCAGACTGGCCCTCTTGCATAGGATATAATCCCCCTGTGTGCATCTTCCTCCACTCTTGTACTTCACCCTATGCTCCTCCCTCTTCTTAAAATATATATTCACCACAGCCATGTCCATCCTTTTCACAAAATCTACTACAATCTGACCTTCTGCATTCCTCTCCTTAACACCATACCTACCCATCAATTCCTCATCTCCTCTGTTCCCTTCACCGACATGCCCATTAAAATCTGCTCCAATCACCGGTCTCTCACCCTTGGGTACACCCACCATCACTTCTTCCAACTCATTCCAAAATGTTTCTTTCTCATCCATTGCACACCCAACTTGAGGAGCGTATTCACTAACAACGTTCCTTCATTACACCATTGATTTCCAGCTTCATAAACATCACTCTGGCACTCTCTTCACCTCCAAAACACCCTTGGCATACTGTTCCTTCAGGATAACCCCTACCCCATTTCTTCTCCCATCCACACCATGATAGTACAATTTGAACCTGCCTCCTATATACCTGGCCTTACTCCCCTTCCATCTGCTCTCTTGCATGCACAAAATATCAACCTTCCTTCTCACTATCATATCAGCTAGCTCTCATCTTATACTAGGCATACTGCCAACATTCAAAGTTCCTACCCTCACTACTACACTCCTAACCTTTCTTCTCTCTTTCTGCCTAAGGGCATGCCTTCCTCCTCTTCTTCTCCTTCGGTCAATAGTAGCCAGTAGCCCAATTTCCGCCAGCACCCTGTTGGCTAACAGTACTGATGGCATCATTGTTAACCTGGGCCTCAACTGATCCGATATGGAAATCTGTATTGTTATAAAAAACATAACCACTGCCCTGTTAATAGCAAGTGCACATGAAATCCCAACTGCATTATAGAAACAAAATAAATAAATAAATCTCATATAAATTAACTTAGAATATTCCCAGAAATTTAACTCCACAAATACATAAAATAACTCTCACAATCTAAGAGATACACTGAAAAACACATTTAAAATAGAAACTTGAGAACTAACTGGAACTACAAATTAACAGAGAAAGAGAGAAAGAAAAAATAGTACAAGGAATACAAAATACATTACAAAAATTAGTATGTTTATATTAAGCATTCTTACCTTTTTCTTCCCCAACAAGTGTAACCAGTGCCGTTGCCAAACATGATTAAATAAAAATAAATAAATAAATAAAAAGAACAGAGCAAACATCTTCTTAGTTTGGAACTACAGTTATCCAAAACATCCAGCATAATTCTTGTAATGATGTCACATTGAGCCTGCCATCTACTCACTCCGAGGCCTTCAGTCATCTGAGTAGCTGCCCTGTGATCACCCAGTCAGTCAGAAAGCACTAAAGCAAGACAATAAAATCTAACACATTCCTTTTCATGAGCTCTGCAAAGAAATTTACCTGTTTAAAGATCATAACATACAAACTACTTCCTGAAGTCTTTGGACACCTGCACTAACACCAACATAAAAATATAATAATAATGTAAATCTGCAATAAAAAATAAATAAATCATCTAAATGTTAATTAGGAAAATGACCTCACAGTGCCAAACATCCAAAAAACCCTGACTGAGCCTTAAAAAGGTCTGCTCTCTGAATACCATACTGCAGTTAATAAACAGACGCAGAGACAGAATAGATATCTAGTCATCTCAGAAGATAGATACACAGACAGATACATACATGCACACATACATTCATACAAATATCGAAAGACAAATTAATTAAAATGACAAAATATAGAAAAAAAACTCTCTCTTTCATTAAGAGCTGATACTCAACAGAAACAAGACGTGATTAAGACAATACTACTCTGATGTATAAAGTTCAAAATTATGCTCAACAAAACTTAACAGGAAAGCATAATAGAACATAAATATAACCAAAAATAACTGGAAAAACAGAATATGTGTGGTTAGGTTGTAGGTAAGTAAAATATCTTGCACTATGGAGGAAAGAAAGGCCTGCATTTTGTGGCTCATGATTTTGGCATTTCTACATATGTCATGAAACATCTTGTTTTACCTTATAGTACATAATAATGAAACTAGAAAAGATATTTTAAGGTACATTACAGCGGCTCAAGCTGCAGCTTCTCAAATTCCACTGACTCATAGCCAGGGACCCAAACAGTGATAAACACGACCACCCAGCTGCCCAAACAGATGCTCAAATTCGAATGCGAGTTCACAGATGCAGCTGCGGCAACAGACATTTGCATCCAAGTGCTCTTCAAGGAACAGTAAGTGGGGAAGGGAAATGTGGAGGGGGACTTTAGGTTTAGAAAGAAGAGGGAGATTTTGGTTAATGGAGGGGCGATAAAGGTTAGGAGTAGGAAGAAGAGGGGGATTTTAGGTTTAGAGAGTGACCAGGAGATTAAGGTTAGGGAGGGGATAGAAATTGTAAGTTAAGGGAGTGAATCAGAGGAGCAGAAGTTTAGGGTTAGTGAGTGCAGCGGATTTTAGGATTAGGGAGTGATCAGAAGTTAGAGGAAAGTTAGAGTTAGGGAGGGGAGGGGGCTTTTATGTTTAGAGTACTAATCTGTGAACCTATGAACATATAGAGAGGAATCAGAAGTTAGAAGAAGGTTAAAATTATGCAAGGAAGGGGGATTTTTGGTCTAGGGAACAATTGGGAGATTAGGGTTAGAGAGGGGAGTGGGACTTTAGCTTTAGAGACTGATCAGGAGTATAGGTTTATGGAATGGGTGAGAGTTTTTAGACTTAGGGTCTGGGTTCTGGGAGGGCTAGTTAGGCTTTGTTAACTTTTTAGGGAATTGAGTCACTAAGAGTTAGGGTACTTGCTAACATCAATGATTGCCAGCAGGGAAGTGTGCCGTGAGCTAACAGTGCATGAGCACTTGTAGTAGACCAGATGCCTTACATATATGTACATATGTCTATGTGTGTGTGTGTGTGTGTGTGTGTGTGTGTGTGTGTGTGTGTGTGTGTGTGTGTGTGTGTGTGTGTGTGTGTGTGTGTGTGTGTATTTATCTATCTATATACATATGGGTGCAGTAAAAATAACTGAAACACTGAAGTGTTGACTTGAAAAAAAAAGTTGGTACTTCAACATGCATGATGCGACAGATAACCATGGAGCATGCAAGTTAAAAACATTGCTTTTGCAGGAGACAAGTGTTTCTGCACCGCTCACACCCCCAGCTATTTATATATTCTGAACCTAAGACTGCACAATACCAAGGAAAGGGCATATACCATAATCTCAATATTGTAATGATCTACCCCTACTGTCAATCATCTGTTTTGTCAACTAAATTGTGTTGACAAAACAGATGTCGACTATACAGGCAGTTGACTATATTAGAAGTATAACAGTTATCCCTACAAATATTATTTATACACATTCACAAATGCCCCCCCCCCACACACACACATATACTTTTAAATAAATTATTCACACACACGCACACACACACACACACACACACACACACACACACACACACACACATGCATGCATATATCAGTATAGATATAGATTCATAGCTAGATTTGCTACTTTTGCAAAAGACAAAAATTTGCATATCCTGACATACTAAAATTCATTGTTAGATGGACAAGGCCTGTGATTCATGCATTGTAGTCATGAGTGACCACTTGCTGATACAAGCTGTCAAAGGCATTACCCAAATGATTCTGTAGGAATTCTTCACTAGAGTGTACCATTAGATGTTATTAAAAAAAGAAACAATTCTCTGTTTTTCATCACTGTGTAGTCAATTTGGACATTTGTCTCCTTTTTGAACTTTTCTACTTCATTAAAAAGGAGACAATTTTTAATTTATCTTTTTACTGGTTTCTTCTTTGTAAGACTTTGCACATTTTAACATAATAAAGAATTAACAGTACCGTTTTACAACAGGGACAATAATAACCATCACTTGTTTCTTAGTAACACAACAAAGGGAAATGTCAGTATTCCTGTCACTTCCTCTCTCTAGAGCATGAATTAGAGTGAGTGCAGACACCATCAGCTCACAGAACCAGGTCATATCTTTTGATTTTGTTATTTTTCATAACCAGACAAGATGGGATTTTAGAACATTCCATAGCAGAAGTCATAACACCTCTTTCTACGTCCTCTGATGCTTCACTTGAATTGTTCTTTGAGACATTCTTTTACCATGGTGCCATTTTACTTCATAAATCTTTCTCGTCTTTGTTCCTGAGTACAAGTGATTGTTTTCAGAGGTAATTTGAGAGTGCACCCATCTGATTGCATGAGGTGTCAGATGGTATGTTCTTTATCATGCCGTACAGCAAATATGAGGATAGTTGCATTTTTTTTCTTTACTCGCAACTTAGTGAAAGAATGGAACTGCATTTCTGTAGGCATGTATATGTTTAAAACAAGTATGGAATGTACTGCATATAAAATTAAATTATTACAAATACTTTTCATTTTCTGGAAAAGATACATTTATAAGCATCATTCAGAAGCAACTTCACAGTGGTGAGGTGCAGGGAACTTTTGCTCTATATATTGGGGGAATGATTTTGCTGCTATGACAAGTTTGCAGTTTGTCCATAGCAAAGCCAGATTCATGTAAATGGGAATCTGAACAAAAGAAATGTGCAGCATTATCAATAAGCAATTAATTGGCTATTGTGATTGCATGCTCTCTTACTGATATTTGCTTATAATACATGCATGTCCATTCACTGATAATGTTAACACTTCTTTCACAAGTAGACCCACTTATCCGAACCTTGCCATGTTGAAACAAACATACTGCAAAGATGCCATACTAACAAACGTCTTCACCAATAAGTAGTCTGATAGTTCCCTCCCACTCTTCCTCAGATGTATAAAGTGATCTTGAAAGCATCCTTTGCAGAAATTAAGAAGAGTTGGAGAATTTAACAGTATATTATCAATATCATACAAGCTGTCTTCATTTAAGGTACTACAATAGTCATTGCTAATACTGTATGTGCATATAATGCTTCCATTACTTTTTCATTTCATTTATAAGATCTGTTATACACATTACTGATTGCAAACTTGTCCAGATGTGCTAAACTGTAAAAACGATAATGCAGCTGCAGGCAACAGCTATAAAAATGCTTTGCATTAAACTGCACTTTCTAACACAATTACAAAATACATTTCCAGTAAGTATATTTGCCGAAAGCATAAAACAAAACTTTACAATGTGCTCCATGGTGTCTACCTATGCCAATGAGATTTTTTTTTAAATATGCCTTTATTAAACCCAGAATCAGGTCAACTTTAAAAAAAGAAAACAACCAGAGGTGTCGTACTTTTTCTGGCCATTGGCCCAACGAAAGGTATTTTTATCAATGCCTATCCCTAATAACTGGGAAAATGTAGTACAAGACATTGTTCATAGGAAAATATATACATTTTTCTAAATTATTTCCATCCCGTCAAGTCAGCTTTTTCACCTATATGTCATCTTCATTTAACATTATAGTCTCAAATACAAGGATAGCAAATGACATCCTTCTTTAAAGAGTTCAATCTAGATGCAAACTCTTACAACAATAACATATATGCATAAAAGAACATGACAATCCTTTAAACAAACAGTAAAATTAAACAGCCAAATAAACACCATAACCCCCCACAAGTTCTAATGCATATGAGATATTGCATTAATAATGACATAGCCATACTTATAAAACTATGGCTATCTCTCACCTCTTTCTGCCATCCACCAGGCAAGCTGGTCAAAATATCTTCTCTGCACATCATCATCATACAGTGCCTGCACTTTTCACACTCCTGAGAATGCAATTAAGATGTCAGCTCATCTCACAGCTCTGTTCAAATGTCTGTTTTTTAAATGGACCATCACCAACGTGGTTCAACCTGCCACAGGTGGAGAAAGATTTGTGACTCTTTCACACACCAGGTTGGAGCTCATACCTGACCTTTAACAGAAGAATTCACTTTTGTCATGCTTAGTGGTAAATTCACTAATGCATATATTTTTATCATATTTGTATAACTGCTTTAAAATACATTGTACATAAAGAAGTGAGAGTGTTTCTATTAGGTAAACGGTGTTGTGTAATAGTGAAAGAGAAGTAAGTTTTAAAGGATATATACTACATGCATTTAAATGTTCTCCATTTTCCCTGAAATGTCTACACTGTTACACATTTTCATACAAAATTTGTTAGCATAAAGAAGTGTTTATGCTGATTCAGGGTAAAGGGGGATACAAGCGTTTTGATAAGAATGTTCATAGGTTCATAGGTTCATAGGTAGGTACTAGGCTATTGGCCCTAGGGCCTGTACATGCCTAGCCAAAAAGGTACCCTGGCTTTCGCCACCCAGGAAAATTATTTTCCTGTGTCCCTGTCAAGCAGAACCACAGAAGTGACCCCGTGGTGAATTTCCTATTACCCATCCAATCATCAAGATTTTTCTTGAAGAGTGCTAATGAGGAGCTCTGTTTGACATAGATAGGTAGTCTGTTCCAGAGTATGGGAAGTCTCTGGGACAGGAATCTATCCCTCCAGCATGTTCTGTTTATTGTGGTGACAAGGTTTAGGTCCCTAGAGTGTGTAGCTCTGAGGGATTGGGATTTCTTTAAGTGGAGCATGTCCAACAGCTCTGGGTTTAACATAGCTTTGTATGTTAGGCAGAGATCGCCTCTGAGTAGGCGATATGCGACGGAGTAAAGCTGGACTTTTTTGAGACGGTCTACATCAGACATCTGTTTGAGGCCAGTAATTCTCTTTGTCAGGTATTTTTGCAGCTTTTCCAGTTGTTGTAGATGTCTTGTGAGGTACATACCAAAAGGGGCATTGTACTCTATAATGGATCTAATGAGTGATGAGTAGAGGGGAACAATGACCTCTTTTTTTATGGATGAGAAAACTTTTGTGATGAGGTGTGCCATGTAGAAGGATTTCCTGACCACTGTGGTGATGTGATTATCAAAGGAGAGACTACTGTCCACCTGTGTCCCAAGGTCTCTTATCACACTTTCGGTGTTAAGTAAACTACCGCCTATATGGTAGTTCATGGGTACAGAGTTTTTACCAAAGGGGATGACAATGCACTTTTTGGCATTGAGCTTGAGACCATGTCTTTGACACCAGGCATCTGTCTCAGTGAGGCACTTTTGTAGGATGTCCACATTGTTAGGAGTTTCAATTATGGCTCCTAGTTTGCAGTCATCTGCGAATTTAGTTAGCCAAAGACCTTCTGTATTAGCCTGTACTTCAGAGAAGTAGATACCAAACAGGAGAGGACCCAGGACTGAACCCTGTGGTACTCCACTTGTCACTGGTCTGAAGTTTGATTTGCAGTCTGCTGCTTTCACAGTGTGGGTTCTGTCAGTGAGCCAGTTGGCAACCCATCTTGTGACATAGGGATGTATACCTAGTTTAGTGAGTTTATCTATAATTCCAGAGTGGGAGATGGTGTTGAATGCCTTGGCGAGATCTAGATAGGCTGTGTGAACCACCTTACCCTCATTTATGGCTTTGGTGACTACCTCAAAGAAGTCTATCAGGTTTAGGAGACATGATCTGCCTTTTACAAACCCAAACTGTGTGGGGTCCAGAGTTTGGAGATCTCCAATGTCTTTGTTTAAGAGTTCCATGATGATACATTCCATGGCCTTGCAGACTAGGCTCATCAAGCTAATGGGGCGATAGTTCCCGGGGTCTGTTGTGCCCCCCCCCCTTTGTGGAGTGGGATAACTGTCACGGTGCGCCAGTCAATGGGCACAAAGCCTGAGGTGGGGCTATGATTGAACATGGTACTTAGGTGGGGTGCCAGTTCATTTTGTAGTTCATGTAGAAGGCAGCCTGGGATGTTGTCAGGTCCCATGGATGCTGTGTTCTTGGCTTTGGAGAGTGAGGTTTTTACCTGTGCAGCTGTGATTACAGGAGCTTTGCATTCTTCTGGTATAAAGATGGGCACTTTAGGGGGTGAGAGAGGGGTAAAGTTAGCACTGAACCTATCTGCCAGGATGTTGGCAATATCAGTTGGTTCTGTATATTTAGTGTCATTGTGCTGTAACTCAGAGCAGAAATGAGTGTTGCCATTGAGATTCTTGACATAGCTATAGAATGCTTTGTGGTTGTCTTTAGAATCAGTGGCAATTTTATTTTCATAACTAGCTTTGGAGGATTGTATGAGGGATGTCAGCTTCTTACTGAGGCTGACCAGGGAGTTCCTCCAATTGTGGGATTTTACTCTTTTTTGCAACTGTTTCTTTCTTCTGTTGTAGAGTTTGTTTATGGCAGTAGACCACCAGATTGGCTTCCTTTTTTTGGAGGATAGCTTCTTGGTTCTGTTAGGGATAGCATGATCCATGCACTCGTGTATGTGCTTATAAAGTGCATTTGTGTAGGATTCAGTAGTCGTACCTCTATTGTCCATCTGCATGGGTGTCATGAAGTTTGCCACTTCTGTCTTAAGAAGCGTGAAGTTGGCTTTTAGAAATGTTTTACGGTTGTTTCCCTAATGGGGGTTGGGAGCGGGATGTGGATGTCTAGGGTGATTAGCTTGTGGTCGGATCTGACCAACGAGGAGCTGACCTCTGGTGTGGAACACCGGCCACCCATGTTGGTGATGACCAGGTCTAGGATATTGCTGCCCCTGGTGGGGATGTGGATAAGTTGATCCAAGGCATTGGAATTGATGATTTCCAGAAAATGTTGAGCAAAAGAGTTGGTACATGAGTAGTTTTCCCAGTTAATGGTAGGGTAATTGAAATCACCCATTATTAGAGAGTTGGGTTGTACCTTAATATTTTCCAGTGTATCAAGAAAAGAGGAGTGGGAATCCTGGGGCATGGTGAGGGGTCTGTAGCAAGCTACAATTTGGACAGCAGTTTTGCCCAGAGTTAGTTGAACTTGGATAATCTCGGATGCATTATGCTGAGCAACTAGCTTGGAGGTGTGGATATCCTTAATGAATATGGACACGCCTCCACCTTTAATGTTTTGGTCCGGGTTTGGTGGCCAAAAGGTGTGGTATGAATTATAGCCTGGTAATGCAGGGGTGCTCTCTGGAGCTTTGAACCAGGTCTCTGTCACTGCACAGATGTCAATGTTCTCCATTTTAAGGAGTGCCTCGAGTGAGTGCATTTTGAGGTTTGGACTTCTAGCATTGAGTAGCATTACCCTCAGATTTTGCTTACTTGTACCTGTTACGGTGGTAAATGTACATGTTACAGACATGCATGGATGCAGTCCTTTTGTGGATTAGAAAGCTAAGAGTATATGCACTGGAATGCAATGAAGTGCAACTGTTCATGTGAAAACTAGATTTTCATTTGTTATTCAGTCGAAGTAGATTTTTTATCACATCTAGACTTACTTGCGTTATAAAAATAAATATCTTTTTTAATTTGAACAAAACTGTTTGTTTCTGTTATTTAAAATAAGGCACACAACAAGAATAAATGTTTTGATTTAAAGATTTGCCTTAGCACACCAGTAAGTCAGAATGAGGAGTTAGTTTTGAAGCCTCGATTCCTAGATTGTGAACTGCATCCACTGAAATGTGATGAGCAGTTTATGCAGCTAACACTCTACACTTATACCCACTGATCACCTAAACGTGCACACACACACACGCACACACACACACACACACACACACACACACACACACACACACACACACACACACACACACACACACACACACACACACACACACATACACACACACACACACACACACACACACACACACACACACACACACACACACACACACACACACACACACACACACACACACACACACACACACACACAAACACACATACACACAAACACACATACTTTCTGCCTGAAAGACCAGACAAACGCACCATGTGTGAATGCTTGCATATTTGTGTTTGTTCGTTCATGCTGGTACAGTTACAAATTATAACTAAAATGCAAATATTAAAATGCCATTACACAATCTCGGCTTTCTTACAATGCAGTTTTTATATATGCATTTTAATATTTGCATTTTAGTTTACTTTGTTAACCAGCATTACACACAGGATATGATGTCAGCACAAACTTCCTTTTTAAAAGTGAATAATGTTAGTACCTGCATGACTCTGATTATGCCTGAATAAGAACATGCGAAAGCACTTAGTCTGAGGTGGTTTTAACATTTATTTTACCTTGTGAATTTTTAATAAAGGACTGCCTTGCTGCGGAACAAGTTGGTTTGATGTTTGCATTTTGTTTGGGATTGTCTCATCATTTTTGTGACTAGAGGGTGCATTTCCTGATTTTTGGACAGTTGCTTATAATGATTGGAACGGGTACAAAGTTACTTATAATGATTGGAACACATACACAAATGCATAATAATGAGATTCAGAGAGCTACATGTCTACAAATATCATTTACATTAGAATTTTGTAAGCTCCAATAAATTGCGGAAACCTTTTGAATGTCACCATTCTGAAAACAAATAAATAGCAAAAGAACATACAGTAAACAAGAAGCCACCTGTGTTCAAAGTGACAACAATTGTAGTTACCTAAATGCTGGAGAAAAGTTGCAAAAAATAAATTATACCTGTTCTATAAATAATTTCTGACTGCAATAGCTTTGAAATTTGCATTTCCAAGTAAATGTCCCTGCATCACTACAACAATTTAATTATTCAGCATGTTTCACACCCTCTGCTACCTTCTTCCTTACCTCTCCACCCTGCTGGTATAACTGGGACTGTACAAATAATGACAGCTAAGACATTATGACCCATACATTTGTGTATACTAGCTGGAGAACGTCAGATGCACCATAGGAATTGACTATGTGCTACTCACAGGTAACACTGCATGAACCAGGTATTATCTTTGCAACTGTACACTGTCACGTTGTGAATGTCAATGTCATGGCCCATAGTTGTGGTTAAATGCCACTGCTTCACCTGTGATGCAGTGTACCTTGCAGGAGCCTGCCTAAGGGAGAGCCATGTTGCTGCTGTCAGCTGGCCACTATCGCCATTGTCACTTGTAAGAGAAATAATAGTTGGAGCTGCACTGCCATTATCTGTCACTGGTTGTGGCAGTTTTGCACCAGAGTAACACCTGATCATGTTGTGCAGAATGCAACAGGCAGCTAATGATCTGCAATAGCAGAATCATACTGAAGGACCACTCTGACTCATCTAAGTAGTGAAAATGAGCTTTAAAAAGTCCAAACACTCACTTAATTTGTCTCTGTATCTGGAACAGTGTAGATATAAAGTGCTTCTCCACAGCTCCCTGTGGGTTACAGACCATGCCATTAGCCAACATTTGAGTGGATAGCCTGCATCACCTAGAAAACATAGCAGAGAGTGCTTACATGAGGATAAGGTGATTAACCATTATAAGCTCTAATACTACATATATATATATATATATATATATATATATATATATATATACACAGAGAGAGACAGAGAGAAATATTCTTGGGGAACAAAATTATATAGGGTGCACATACAATCTGGGTGAGCATGAGCAATCTTGCCATGCAAGAAGTGGCAGTACAGTGAGCATGCATTCCCATATGTAGGAATCATGGGTACTGTCAATATGTTGGTGATTCAGACAAGTGCATCATACACTGCAGGAATAGGAAGGCCATGTTTTCTGCTAGTTCCAGGTTGGTCCATACAAGTTCACCAAAGCTCTTATTACTTCCCTGTCCACTCTGACTCGTTCAACCAATTCTTGCTCTACATATTGAAATGACTTATTCTTTTCCTGTATCTGCTCCTCATTCTAGGCCACTGAGCACCGGTCAGTGCACTAGGTTGTAGTGCAAGAGGAATGAGCATCTCAAAGCAGCATAAAGTAAAACTAGCAGTAACACCAAGTGGTACCTTTTTACACAGATTTCTCATTTCCATCTCATCATGTAGTCATTTGTTTAAGAATTTATGTACAGCTTTCAAACTGCTGGACATGAGCATATCCTACTCTTGGAATCTCACCTTGCCTGTGCTTCTGTGCAACCAGTGCACATGCCCAGCCATGAAAGTTCTTCATGACTGTGAAAGAACATCTTTATTTGTACTCTTATTACATGAAGCTAGGGATATAGACATGAAAAGTTTATTGCAGTATTTTCAGAAAACAATGCTCAAAGGAATATACAACAGCACAAGATAATTTGTCAGGAAAGAAATGTTACTATTAATGAATGACTGTGTAAGAAGTATAGTTCATGGAACTAATCAGAAATGGTTTATTATCACATGCTAACAAAATCAGTTTTACATATAAAATCTGACTACAAAATGCAAAGTGTAATTTTTCAACATATTACTCTGTTTAATTACATTTTATAGTAACTAATAGGTTTGTCATATTATATAAATGTTTCAACATGGCTATACTTAATCCTTTTATGCCCCCACCAGATGTGCAGTAGAAACCCCTGCTCAACCACACCCACCGCCACTCAACTGATGATGTGCGTGAATAGGTAAGGATTATTAATGCAGATCTGTTCACTGACCTTATCAATAATCATTAAGTATTTAGCAACATTCAGTAGAGCGCAACTGAAACACAAGTTTCAGAAACATTTAAAATAAAACATTAGTATAACTTTCAGTCAGTGTAAAATACTGACAACTATGCAACCATTTTGTAGTTAATTTGTCAATTCTGTTTACATTTTGAATGGGTTTGTACATGGGGTTTATTCATGTACTTTGAAATAAGGTTAATTAGAGGTTTATATTATAGTGAGCCATTATTATTAGGTGGTGACCATTGATTTGAAGAATTGGTAGGCCTAAGGAACACTCTCAGTGTATGGGGGGGGGGGGCATTAGGATTGTTCTGATGGATACAATTTGGATTTTGTGTAGCTTGAGACTTCCTAAAAGAGTGAAGGTGTATTAGGAAAGCTTGTGGTAAGAATCTGATATTGCTGCAACTGATATTTCTCTCTCTCTCTCTCTTTCACCCTCTCCAGTAATAGTTAATGACTTCCATTAGTGGTGTTGCAAGCCATGTTTTATACCTTATTTCACACTTCAGTCTAATGTTAAAGGAATGAAAATTTACACTGGATATCCAAGGTCTCATTCCCCATTTGATCATCAAGTGGTCACTTTGTGTGGCTAGTAGAAGCTTTTTTATATTTACCTCTTTTAAATAAAGCAGTAAAATGCTACTATTTATGTAGGTTTTAAGGTTTTGGGTTCACAGAAGATTGCAGTCTGTTAGCGCATTATTTTCCTGTGATAATGGGGAACAGCTGACCCTGATAGTGTACTTGTACACTGCTTAGAATGCTATGACAGTGTCATAGCTTGACAAATGTAAACAGCTGCCCTAACATTGTAAGCCTTCTCACAAACATTATGAAGAGCAGCATCAGACAAGCCCAGCAGGCAAGTTTAAAAAATTACTATCCCATGCTAATCATCTTAATAGACCCTCAGTCTGCATACCCTAGTAAAATGTTTGATTTTCTTTGATAATTGACTGAGGATTTCTGTCACTCAGACATAAAGCTTCACACATATCATTCAGGGAATGCATGTTGATGCAAAGTCTTCTCTAATAACTAGGCTGCTAATGGAGAACACTGGACAGTGCACAAGTAGTGGTAAAGAATTTATATGAAAGTTTGCGAATATAGGTATGACATGTCAAGGTCTTGTTTTAATCCTCTAAAAAAGTTAGAACAATGAGTGTTCAATCAAAAAGCATTTTCTAAATATCAAAGCATGAAATGCAAATTTCTGTCATTATTTGACTGATTGCAATCTTCAGAGATTTACCAAATATTTAAAAAAACATATCGGGGGTCATGTGCAAATCTATTAATCAAAGCAATACAAGTATGTCATTAGCAGATCTGCATGTTTGTCAATCATGTGTCATTTGCATATAATGCCACACCATTTTTCTGTCAGTCAAGGTATCCACACCCATACCCATGCTGTCCCATGGAGGGGCAGGGGGGTACAAGGATTAAGGATAGGTTTCAACACTACATGTATTATTAAAAATATGTAATTTTCATTGTATTACATGAATTGTATTCTTGCCAGTCTTTATGCATGAAATCCTCAAAATCGGACAGAAACAGGTTAATTTGGAAAAGTGTTATATCCAGGTAAACAGATACAAATAAATTAAAATGAATAATACATAAATATGTCTAGCAAGGGATATCTCTTCTCTCATCCATAATAGTGAATGGGGCTGCACTGTCAATGGAAGACAGGTTTGCAGAATTAATGTATTTGGCTGTGGCATTTACCCACCAGACCTGAAATCAGGTCGTTACACACATTAACCTGGCCCTTGGAGCTACTAAGTAATTCATCAGATAAATACCCTTCTGCAAACAATAAAACCAGATCATCTTTTCCTGGTATTGTCTCTTGTAGTATGGAGGAACAGCCTTCTTCAAGTGAAAGTAGCAAATTCAGTGCAGTAAAAGTAATGCCAGTTTGTAGAAAATAATGCAATTAAAGTAAATAATGTCAATGTACAACAATAAAGGAACATTCCATACAGGCATATCTTAGTTCATGAATACTATGCTACCCTAATATTTACTTAAGGCATCAAGAGTGCAACCCAGCAAGGGATAAGTGTTTTCAAAACAGACTATCTCAAAACTGGCAGTACTGGATCAAGTAGCCTTTCCAGTGAAATCATTTACTATTTATAGGAAATCATAAACTTAGTTAATACCTCTGAAGAGTGCTAAATGCTTGAGGTTTAGGGCATAATACAATGTTAACAATTAAATAATTAGCCACATGTATTCTAAAAGCCTTTTCAACAGCAATTCTCTACAAAACTGGGAAGCAGAATTTGTTCATGTCCTTATAGACCTAAATGAAAGTCAGTAACTATGGAAGGTTGGTAATGATTACCAAATGGCATAACATCATCTTCTACTGAGAAGAATATAAAAAAGATGAATATAACATATATGTATGGGTCTACTTCATATGACTGAATTTCATTTGACCAAGACCATAATACCGAAATTTCAAAATACTGAAAACGTACTTAACTGACACTCATAATACCGAAACCTTACAATGCTAAATTTCATCACACAAAATTGTAAACCATAGACATACACACTTACAAAACCAATGACTAACTCTTTCCAGAACTTAAAAACTACTTACATACCCTCTTAACAGAAACCAGCGGATATAAAACCAAACTAGGTGAGGAGTTGAGTCATCCCACACCCTCCGATATGGGAGGCTGTGCCCCCCACACTCCCTCCTAACTATATATACTAACTACAGGATCTCACTATTGTAGGGAAAAGGTCATATACCTTTTACTTACCTTACAATAGTCTACAATCTGCCACTACTATGTTGAAATTTAGCATTGTAAGGTTTCATTATTATGAGTTTAAGTCAAGTGAGTTTTCAGTATTTTGAAATTTCGGTATTATAATCTCGGTCAAATGAAATTCAATCTAATGAAATTTTAGTCATATGAAGTAGACCCATATGTCTACATATGTACCACTGTATCTATCTCTCCCTATACGTATATATATATATATATATATATATGTGTGTGTGTGTATATATATATATATATATATATGTGTGTGTGTGTGTGTGTGTGTGTGTATATGTAAATAAATCTATATTGAAATGTCAAATTTCACTAATTCGACATTTCAATGCATCTAACACACTACATCTAATTGTACCAAAAGATATCAGAAAAAAAGAAACATTGTTTTTGCAGGGGCAAGCACCTGTGCACCCCACCTCAACCCTTACCAATTAAATATACTAACTGTGAGACTGCACAACAGTGGGGAATAAGGAAAAACTCCAAACACTACAGTTAGCGAGCTTCCAAAAACAGCCAGCAAATTACCTGGTATGCTCTGTTTCAAGGAACCACATGCATTCACACACTCACACATTCATTCACATACACATATACATTCACAGTCACACAAACATCACATATACATAACTATTCAATCACAAACACTCATTCACACACACATTCAGATGATCAAATTTAACTTTAGTCTTCATACATCAATAAAACAGGTTTAATTTACTGAAGCAAAAGCTAAATTGGACTAGCTGAATTCTGACAAAAATAAATGCACACTACACACACACACACACACACACACACACATACACACACACACACACACACACACACACACACACACACACATCTGTATTTACATATATATATTTATATATATAAATGTATGTGTGTATGTCAGCATGTCTATCTCTATCTTGGTATATCTGTACTTATCTATCTATCTGTATAAATGCACATATATGTATATACAGACCCTCATTTCATCAAACGTCTTTTTAATCTGAATGCAATTCATTGTGCTTTGCATTTGTCAGATGGTATAAAGGTATTGCAAAATTCCACTAACACTAGAGGGCAGCTGTAGACATAGGGTTTACTGCACTGTTATGGTGTGCTTATTCTTGTGTTTTGGGGAGTTGGGGGCAGGATTCAGAAACTGTATCTGTATTCTGCTCAGCATATTTTATGATGAGTGGCCACGTGAAGAGTGGGTGTGATTCAGAAAACCTAAGTACATGAAATGGTTAGACCAAGTAATGTGGCTGGCTGTGTTACAAGCTAATGATCATATAACGAGGGGCCATGTATGATAAGAAGGCAAAACAAGATGGCAAAATGATTTGGAACCTCCTAAATGCTGCATGGCAGTGCTGCACATACATTAAATTTGAGCTCAGTCATATACCCATGTTCAGATGGAGTGCATCCTGCAAGTATTATTGGGGTTGCCACACCTTTCATTTCAGCTGCTTTGCATAACAGTGCATGATGTCACCTCCAGAGTTGCTAGGTCACCTAACCATACTTAACACTTCATGCTCTCCATGACACCAACATAGTGGACGGTTGCCATATCCCCGGGACAACATGCAAGAAATCTTGGATGTGTGATGGCATCATCTACTGCCCATGGGAGTCATGGAGAACCTGTCACACTGGATGTCAAGGTATGTGTGGCTCTATGTGAATTAGTTAATGGTACTTGTCAATGATGTACTGGGGAAAAGGTGGGGGTATCTCAGCTATTTACCTTGCGAATACACCATCAATTCCTTGATGCCATGGTTCAGAATGAGAGGGAGCATATGTAGTTCCCATGTAAATCAGAGAAGAGTCAACATAATGTGGAAGTTCTATGATATACCCTGTACCCACACGGAATTAAAGGCCCCACCTAGAAAATTGGAAGGAGGTGCATGCACTGCAAAGGGTGCCACTCTACCAATTGCTAGGTGATCTGTAATGCACAGGGTATCATCTATAATGTGTGTGTAGGCCATCCAGGCAGTTTTCGTGACTCCCACATATGGCACATATGTAAACTGTGTCAAGTGTTTGTGAATGCTGATTTCCCACAGATATATCTTATTGATGATACTGAATATACCCAAGAACCCTGGGTCATGACACCCATCTGAAATCCACACAATCAAAGTGACCAGGGGTACAGCTGTGCGCTATCACAAAATAGAAACATTACAGAGCAGGAGCTTGGGCTCCTAAAGGCATGCTTTCACTGTCTGGATACAGCAGTGGCCCTCTGTGGTATGACCCCACCACATGCCTCAAAATACTGACTGTGTGTGTTTTTTGTACAATACCCAAAACTGTGGCAGTAGCAAAAAGACAGAGGATTGTGCACAGCTTTACAAAATAACCATACAAGAGTAAGGTGGTCCACACAGCCTATCTGGACCTCGCCAAGGCCTTCAACACCATCCCCCACTTTGGAATCATAGATAGACTTACTAAGCTGGGCATTAATCCCTACATCATTCGATGAAACTGACAGAACCCACACTGTAAAGTAGCGACTCAGATCCAGCTCCAAACAAGTCAAAGCAGATGACTGCAAACTGGGAGTCATTTACTGAATCCCAAATTATGTGGATAGAAACAGATGCTTGATGCCAGAGCCATGGACTCAAAATAAATTGAAGAAATGTTAGTTAATTAGGAAAAAACATTAATTAATTACCACATTACACTAAACACAAAAGTGTCATAAGATCATCATAATCATCCAGAAAAAGCATGCAACCATATGTAAATTTAAAATCTCATGCTATAACACAATACAATGTCCCCATTTGGTATGCACCTTTCAAAACATCTGCAACAACTGGAAAAGCAGCAGAAATACCTCACTAAACTTTAAGTTTCACAGGACTAAAGCAGATGCCCTATGCTGACCGTCTACAAAATCTCTACCTATACTCTGTCCATATCATCTATTAGATGCATTCTCTGCTTAACATACATTAGATGCATTTTAAACCCAGAACTGTTGGACATGTTTTAAAGAAATCACAAGTCAGAGACAAAGAAAAAGCAAAGGCTTATTGTGGCCCTGAAGACATTACCAACCTATGAATCTATGAACATATAGGCTGAACAGACTGTGCAGTTTTAGCATTCATATTCACTATAAACATAATCTAGCACCACAACTACACTTGCAACTAGATCCTTACAACTATAAACACAAGAAAAAAATACTCCAAACCATACATTGTGCAAAAGGACCTGTTTGTTGCAGCTATGTTGTTCCTGCATACCGTAAGTCAGGCAGATTTAATGAAGAATAGAGAGACCTCAAGTAAGTCAGGATTTGCAGCTGTTGATACAATGAACTAGGACTACACACCTGGGGAATCTGCACTTGAAAATCTCTGGAGCCTCTCCCTCTCTGCCTTGATATCCATTAACTCAATGTGGATCATGATGGAGGTCATACATCCTTTAAGTAAGGCTGGAAACTCCTCCACCTCCATATGGGGTTGTTCAGTTGATTGCCAAGCACCTGTTGCCCTGTATCCCAACGCTAGAGTTTCTGATCTGTAGGTAGCAGCACAGATCATATTCATGGCCTTTGGCAGGCCATTTCATGGACTATAGTCATGACCACCACAGCATTTGCATTGATGACAACTTCAGTGTAGGTACATTCGCAATATCAGTCAGTGGAATGGACAGTAAATAACCACCGTCCTTGGAGATGGAGGACCTCCATTCTCCACATCTGTAAATTTGGGTTTGTATGTGAATATGAAATCATCATTAAATACAGTGCTTTTCTTTGGGGTCTATTTTTAGGCATAGTTATGTCAGTATAGAAAACAGTAGAATTAACAGCCTTTTTCCAGCATGGCCATTCACAGATACTACACTACTACTATTGTAGTAGGCTATACAGAATGGTTAGTTGCACCTAAGAGTGAGATATCTGTATCCACAATACTTACCTGAAGGCCAGACCTGTATTGTGGACTGAGCACATATTCTCATATGTTCAGGGCACACAACACTACAGTACTATTAAACTGTAATATCGCTTGTAATATGAGCTCAGGGATGTATCTACCATCTACCCTAACAATCCTGCATTTGACTAGAAGTAGTACACAGACAATATAACTCTTAATACACTTTTCAGCAACACATATAAAAGTACTGACAAGCTAACATTCCTTATGGGCATTAAAGTAAAGACCAGATGCAAGGCTCATTTGTACAAAGAAATAATTGAGCAAAAAGCCTGTAACTTGTTTAAGCAGTTTTATTTTATTTATTTTACATTTGTTTACTGCAGTAGTCCACCTGGACAGAGCCCATTTTCAGCAGAGGCCTGAGAATAAAAGCTCTAGAACTGTATCTTTACGAAATTATGCATAATGAAATTTACAAAATGTATAAGAAATGCTTGTATGAAATGAAAATAAGAAATAGGAAGTAGGGTGAGAAATGATACAATACTCAGAAAAAGACTAGAATTCAGGTTATCTAAGCTCCTTGGAGTAATCATTGATGACCAACTTAAATTTGATCTCCATGTACACCTCCATAAACTTTTCTACAGCTCTCAAGTTGAACAGCTGCCTTCCTGCTCTATCATGGAATAAGCTTGCCTTGGCCCTCAGAAATATTATTCATGCTTATGAATTCAAGACAACTCACAGAAATGACCCTAATGTCTTCCTTTCCCACAATTATGTTATCTATTCTAACTTCCTGGGTATTACAACGATAATTAACTACTGCTCAGATATGCCTCCAAATTCCTGCTCCCAGTAATCGGATAGTAATTTCCACTTTGTTTTACCTACCTCCTCAATATTTACTACTTATTTGAAATGCCTCATTTTTTTTATAATTTGTACTGTAAATTTTTTACTTGCATTGTTTTGCATTGTGGAGCTTTCCTCCCTGGGCCTGCACTGAAAAAGGGTGCTAGCTCAGTTGGACTATTCCAGTCAACAAATGTAAAAAAATAAATAAATACATAAATAAATAAATCTGCATGTGCAGAAACTGCAGATGAAGAATGAGGGAGAGGAGATGTGAGTGTAGAATAAAACAGAAAATGATTACTCTTGGGGCGGTATGGGAGAATATTAATGCATTGAGAAGGCAGCAAGAAGAAATGATGGGCACTGAGAGTTTCTATGTGGGGGCATTACCATTTACTTTCAGTTTAGGTTTTTAGTATTTTGACAATTTTTGTTTGCAATTGTTCATTTCTGAGGTCAGCTGGGACAGAGTTCCATAATTTACGAGCATATAAAGAGACTCCCTAAACTGCTTTAATGAGTTGCAAGAGGTTCTGAGTTTGTGAGTGTAGGTTTCTACTGAGAGAGCATTTAGATACTTTGGCATTTGGTTTGTAGAATATTTTTGTATGTTTTTATTTAGTTCAGAATGGGTAGGTTGTGGAATTCTAACCAGCTGATGATATTTCAAATAGCTGTGCAGTGATGGGTAATATTTGAAAAAATAACTAATTTGGCAACTTTGTCATAGGTAATTTCTAGTTTATGAAGGTTAGTTTTAGGGATGTTAGCTACTTTGGCATTTGGTTTGTAGAATATTTTTGTATGTTTTTATTTAGTTCAGAATGGGTAGGTTGTGGAATTCTAACCAGCTGATGATATTTCAAATAGCTGTGCAGTGATGGGTAATATTTGAAAAAATAACTAATTTGGCAACTTTGTCATGGGTAATTTCTAGTTTATGAAGGTTAATTTTAGGGATGTTAGCTACTTGCATTTGGTTTGTAGAATATTTTGTTTTTTTTTTTTTCAGTTCAGGTAGGGTAGGTTGGAATTCTAACCAGCTGATGATATTTCAAATAGATGTGCAGTGATGGGTAATATTTTGAAAAATAGGTAATTTCTAGTTTATGAAGGTTAATTTTAGGGATGTTAGCTAGAGTGGAGGAAGAGTATAGTAAAAGGGAAGACATAGTGCTAGGGCGGTATTGAGCTGAGCAGTCCTATTTATATATGGCTTAGATTTGTATATCTTGTTTAACTTTTATTAGTTGAAGAAATTATGTAATTTATATGTATATCAAATAATATCTTATGGTCAACATTATTCCTAGAAGTTTAGCTTTGGTGACTTGTTTAGTGGTGTTGTTGCTCTTAGATATAACTGAGATGTCAACTGTACCATATAGTAAAAGCTTAGTTTTATTAACATTTCATAATAAATTAGATTTTTGGAACTGCTCTTCAGTCATGTATTTTTTTTCTGGCTGATGAGTTGCAGTTTGTTTAGTGAGTTCTCTGTGCAGATTAATGTGGAGTCATCAGCATACTGAATTTATGATGCAAAAGGAATGATAGTGTGCATTTTATCATCACAGAAAGAGAATAGTATGGGTCCTAGAATGGATCCTTGTGGGAGAGCTGTGCTGACAGGGAGAAAGTCTGAGACTGTTTGTGACCATGGGGCAGCCTTGGTGTGATTTAAACAGTTATTGTGTTGTTACTGATGTTCATTGCTGCCAGATGTCTGAGAAGACATAAGTGTGATACAGTGTCAAAAACTTTTGATAGGTCTAGGAATATAACAGCAGTGGAGTGTGCAGTTTCTACTTTGATAGATGTGTTTAAGAGAGATAGCAAGGCAGTTTCCATACTATTCCCTGGATGAAACTACATTAAGAAAGTGACAGAATGTTATTTGCAGTAAGGTGAAACAGGAATTGATTTGTACTCACTTTTCTAGTATTTTGGATGGCGGTGAAAAGATGGCAGTTGGCATGTACTTGGAGAGGTTATTATGGGATCCACGTTTGTGTATTGGTTTTAAGTATGATTTGTTTTCCCTGGGGCTTAGATAACTGGATAGGCTGTGGCTTCAGGGGCCATTTGAAGATATTCAGAGGGGAAAAGATCAGAAGCCAAGGAAGTCGGTTTTGTTTTTGCAGCCATCTTTTTATAGAAGCTACTTTGGTCAGAAGTAGATTAAAAAATGGCATTTGTAATGTTAGGGGTATTTGAATTATAGTGTAAAGAATAACAGCTCAATTAGTGAAGTTAGTTTTTGAACATGGAAGCGATATTAGAGTTGGATTCATTAGCGAGGGAGGTGGGTGTGGACTTCCCACCTAGTTTATGTAGTTTGTTTATGCAGGACCAATGCTGTTTTAAGTAGTTTGTTTATGCAGGGCCAATGCTGTTTTAAGTAGTTTGTTTATGCAGGACCAATGCTGTTTTAAGTAGTTTGTTTATGCAGGACCAATGCTGTTTTAAGTAGTTTGTTTATGCAGGGCCAGTGCTGTTTTAAGTAGTTTGTTTATGCAGGACCAGTGCTGTTTTAAGTAGTTTGTTTATGCAGGGCCAGTGCTGTTTTAAGTAGTTTGTTTATGCAGGACCAGTGCTGTTTTAAGTAGTTTGTTTATGCAGGACCAATGCTGTTTTAAGTAGTTTGTTTATGCAGGACCAATGCTGTTTTAAGTAGTTTGTTTATGCAGGACCAATGCTGTTTTAAGTAGTTTGTTTATGCAGGACCAGTGCTGTTTTAAGTAGTTTGTTTATGCAGGACCAGTGCTGTTTTAAGTAGTTTGTTTATGCAGGACCAGTGCTGTTTTAAGTAGTTTGTTTATGCAGGACCAGTGCTGTTTTAAGTAGTTTGTTTATGCAGGACCAATGCTGTTTTAAGTAGTTTGTTTATGCAGGACCAGTGCTGTTTTAAGTAGTTTGTTTATGCAGGGCCAATGCTGTTTTAAGTAGTTTGTTTATGCAGGGCCAATGCTGTTTTAAGTAGTTTGTTTATGCAGGACCAGTGCTGTTTTAAGTAGTTTGTTTATGCAGGACCAATGCTGTTTTAAGTAGTTTGTTTATGCAGGACCAGTGCTGTTTTAAGTAGTTTGTTTATGCAGGACCAATGCTGTTTTAAGTAGTTTGTTTATGCAGGACCAGTGCTGTTTTAAGTAGTTTGTTTATGCAGGACCAGTGCTGTTTTAAGTAGTTTGTTTATGCAGGACCAGTGCTGTTTATGACTGATAGGATACTGTTGACTTGATTATACTTCTGATTTGGTTTCTGAGTGTGTTGTAGGTTTGTCTGGATTGTATAGTTTGGGAGGATTTCCATTATTTCCCACCCTTATCTCTGTGATCATTGTTTAGTTTCCACTGACATCATAGCAGCTGTGATATTTTTAACTTTTTTCTCCTGTAGATGGAGCTAATGGAATCAAATATGGTTAAAAACAAGTCACTGAAATATTTGATGGCATCATGTAAAGGAAGAGCTTGTAGAGGGTGCCAGTTACATTGACTGAGGAGGCTAACAAGTCCTTTTTAAACTTTGTCTTAGTTCAAACTCACATATAAGTGATGTTTCTTCTGAATTTTTTGTTTTCCCCATATTATGAATGCAGAAATCTGGTTGCTTATTAAGTCTGATAGTGTTCCACATTGTAGTTATGTTGGTAAACAGCCAGTATGTAGTGCTTTCATTGCTTAAGTTCTTGTCTGTGTGGTCGGTGTCTAGTATTACTTGTGAGAATCCAAATAGGTTTATGTAATGCATTTTGAAATATCAAAGCACAAAAGCATCCAATAAAAATAAATCAATCCAAAATGAATGAAACACATAACACTGAAAAATAACAACCCACCCCACACACACAAAAGTCATGTTTTTTTTTGCAGGGGCCATGCCCCCATGCAAATTATATATACCAATTCCAAGAACGGTCTACAGTGGAGAAAGGGCAAATTACCTGAGTCCCATTGTTCACAATCGCGCACAGATTTAACACCAGCAAAAGAGATCCAATTAGTTTTGATCACTTCTGCAGGCATAAAAAAGATTTGACATTATGAGCATTTAAGTATGTGGATGTTTTTCAGTTTATGGAAGGAGGTTGATTTATTCAGCCAGTAGATTTAACATCCTGTAACAAATAAAAATGATCATGCTACACTACAAATCCAGACTCACCGAAAACAAAATGCATACAACAAAATTGTTTGGACAACTTCGTATGAATGTTAACATCCCCTAGCCTTATTACATTCTCTTTTTATATTGGGTGACAGCCAGGAGAAGATGTCATCCAAGATGGAAGTGTTAGCTGAACTCCATTGTGGAAGTATATAGAGTGAGGCAATATGGTAGTAAAGAAGAATTTCAGCGGGATCAAAATGTGAATAGATAGCTAAGACGGATGCACAGCAAGGTGGTTGGAGAATAGAATACATATTTTAGTATTCCTTCTTCTTTGTCTATCAAGTCTAGTAATGTAATATCTAGGAGGCAGAATTTCTTCTACACTTATCTGGGGTTTTAACCAAGTTACTGGTAAGTCTAATATATCAGTTTTTGATGGTCTATCCAGGAATGGAGTTGTGTAATTTTGCTACAGATGCTTCTTGCATTTAGATGACAAATTCCTTCTTGAAAAAAATATTTTTTGAACAGCACTCTTAGCAGGATTCAAACTTAAAATATTTTTGCCACTGTTTTCTACTGTAGAGTGATGAGGCTATGTGCTTCTCATCATGCTAATATTGAGTAGATTAAAGCATCTGGGCACAAAGATTATGCTAATTAGGTCTTATTTCATTATTGGTTCAGAATTGCTCAATTTGCTTGATGTAGAAACCTGATAAATACAGTACTGATTCCTACACGATGTACACATGCCTGAGCCCTTGGGTAGCTCCATGCATGCTCTCTCCTCTTGTTATTTTAAGGGTGTGTGACTTGCCATCTTACATTTAGTCATCTTCAGGTGGAGTCACTGTAGAGCACGCATTCTCAACAGCTTACACTAGGATGAAAGTTTGCCATATTTCACACCTTAAAGTAACATTGGAATCAAAAATGCAGTGCCTTTATTTTCTGAGTTTGCAGTCCAACACACAAATGAGGTGCTCATCGATGCCCAACATTATGAGGAGCTGTAATATTCAAGAATGGTTTTGGGTGCCTATTTTCTGCCATTTTTCCTGAGGTCTTTCAAGGTGAGACATTATGTCTGGAGAGGGACAGATTAGTGCTTCTTTTAGAGAGCAGAGGTGGTATGAGGAGGAAGATTTTTCTGGAAATCCTCCATAAGCCACAAGCCCCTGAAGGAGGGCCATTCTGAGTCACAATGTAAGTATGATGCTTGGAAAAGTTTGAGCAAGGCTTTCACCCATGCTACAGGCATCCCATGAGTGAAGGAACAGTGCTGCCATCATTAAAGTGACATGAGTCATCACATTCTTGACCTTGTTCACAAATGAGACAAAAAAGTTAAGGTGCAGTCACCACCTTCATACTGTAAGTATAACTTATTTTACTTACTAGACACCGACCACACAGACAAGAACTTAAGCAATAAAATCCTCCAAAACTAGTTACGAAAATAAAATTGCCAAAGATTCCAAAGACAACCACAAAGCATTCTATAACTATGTCAAGAATCTAAATGGCAATGCTCAGGTCTGCTCTGAGCTAAAACAGAATGGCATTAAATATACTGATCCAAAGGATATTGCCAATATCCTGGCAGATCGATTCAGTGCCAACTTCACCCCCCTCTCACCCCCTAAATGGCCCATCTCAATACCGGAAGATTGCCAAATTCCAGTAATAACGGCCACACAGGTACAAAACACACTCTCTAAAGCCAAGAATACACCATCCATGGGACCAGATGACATCCCGGGCTGTGTACTACATGAACTACAATATGAACTGGCACCTCACCTAAGTGTCATGTTTAATCATAGCCCCCACTGAGTGGCAGAGCTACAGTTATCCCAATCCACAAGGGGATCCACCTTGGATCCCGGAAACTACCGTCCCATCAGTCTGACAAGCCTTATCTGCAAGGCCATGGAGCATATTATCATGGAACTTATAAACAAAGACATTGGCAACCTTCAAACACTGGACCCCACCCAGTTTGGGTTTGTGAAGGGCGATCTTGTCTCCTGAACCTGATTGACTTCTTTGAATCAGTCTCCAGAGCCATGGACAAGGGTAAGGTGGTCCACACAGCCTATCTAGACCTTGCCAAGGCCTTTGACACCATCCCTCACTCTGGAATCATAGATAAACTTACTAAGTTGTGCATTAATCCCTATGTCACCCAATGGGTTGCTAAATGGCTTACTGATAGAACCCACACTGTAAAAGTAGCCGACTCCAAATCCAGCTCCAGACAAGTGACAAGTGGAGTACTCAGGTTCAGTCCTGGGGGCTCTTGTTTGGCATCTACTTCTATGAAGTACAGCTCAACACTAAGGGACTCTGGCTAACAAAGTTTGCAGATGACTGCAAACTGGGAGCCATTATTGAATCCCCAAATGATGTGGATACTCTACAAAGGGCCTTACAGAAACAGATGCTTGGTGCCAGAGCCATGGGCTCAAGCTCAATGCCAAGAAATGTATTGTTATCCCTTTGGGAAAAACATGTATCCATGAATTACCATATAGGTGGCAGTACACTAAACACAGAAAGTGTGATAAGAGACTTAGGGACACAGGTGGACAGTGGTCTCACCTTCGATAACCACATCGCCACAACAGTCAGGAAATCCTTCTATGTGGCACACCTCATCACGAAGGGCTTTTCATCCAGAAAGAAGGAGGTCATTGTCCCACTGTACTCATCCCTCATTAGACCCATTATAGAATACAACGCCCCATGTGGTATGTACCTCTCAAGACATCTGCAACAACTGGAAAGGCCTCAGAAATACCTCACTAAAAGAATCACAGGCCTAAAGCAGATGCCAAAACTCCAGCTATACTCTGTCGCATATCGTCTACTCAGAGGCGATCTCTGCTTAACATACAAGGCCATGTCAAACCCAGAGCTGTTGGACATGCTACACTGAAAGAAATCCCAATCCCTCAGAGCTACACACTCCAGGGATCTAAACCTTGTCATCACAATAAACAAAACATGCTGGAGGGATAGGTTCCTGACCCAGAGACTCCCCAGACTCTGGAATAGATTGCCCATACATGTCAAGCAGAGTGCCTCTTTGGACCTCTTCAAGAGGAACCTTGACAATTGGATGGGAGAAAGGAAATTCACCCCAGGGATCACGTCAGTCACCCTGCTAGACAGGGGTCCAGGAAAGTAAATAATGTGGGAAGAAATAGTATAGGCCCTAGGGCTGATAGCCTAGTACCAACCTATGAACCTATGAACCTTACCCATATAATGTGCTGCCACCATCAAAGTTTTCATTGTGCCCTTTTTATGTCTCTAGCCCCTACAGAGATTGAAAGGAATAAACAGATGCACAGGATCAGACTGCAGTGCCTAAGAGAACACTAAGATGAGTATACATGCTATAAAATGCCTAGCTTTTAATAGCAAGTGTAACAGGCAGTATACAATAATGTATAATTTAAAAAAACTGTGGCATATCTGTCACTACAGTCATAGATCAAGTGCATTACTATGAGTGAACAATGTTAGAAGAGTTTCCTATGTTGGAGGACAACAGCGTGTTAAGTATCTTAGTTTACACAATGATGAGGATTCCTGTGTGTTCAATTTGCACATACTATTGTGAACATAAAAGCAAGCCATGTATATGTTTATGTCAATTAGTATCACTGCAGCAGAACAAGATCATTATTACTAGTTTGGTATCCATTTCACAACTGGCTAAAACACTGGATGGTGCACTGGTGGCTTGGTTAATGTTGTTGCCTCACAGCAAGAGGTTCTGTAGTTCAATTCTCGGCTGGGGTGCCTTCTGTGCACAGTCTGCATGTCTTTCCTGCATTCATGTGGGTTTCCTCCCACATTTCAAAGATGTGTCTGGAACATTTCTCCCCAGGCCTCCACTGAAATCAGGTTCTGCCCTAGCTTGACTTTCCTGGTCAACAAATGTTAAATAAATAAAACTTGCAATAATGGTGCCTGTCCTTTGCCTGTCACTTGTGACTGAGATATGTTTGTTTGAGCAAAATGTTTACTTTGTATATGTACTATATTTCCAGACATCAAAATGTGTCTCTGACTACAAGCACATGCTGATCTGTCTAAATATCCCCTCTATTTATCTTGTATCTGTAATACTGCATATCGGGGTAGCTATTGTTGTAAGCATCATGTGCGCACACACATAAACACACACACACACACACACACACACACACACACACACACACACACACACACACACACACACACGTAGATAGATAATAGATATACATCAGTTAAAAAAGGCTTCTGACATTCCCAATTATATAATGCTTTGCAAAGGATATTCTTTTTAACTGCATCATTAGCAACACTCTCTTTTTCACTATCCTTTCTCATAGCATACATTTTTTTCTCTCTATTTGCTTTACTGTTATATGCAGTAGCATAGCAATGTGCAACCAGCTGACCATCAAGGCCTATTAAACTTCCTCAGGTGGTAGCAACAGCATCACCATCATCAGCTGCTGAAGAACCAACACATCTGGGTCCCAACCTGCCATAGTTGTCTCCACAACTCCTACCCTAAATGCACCACCTGTGTCAGGTAGCCTTGCATTGGGGTCTGGTACAGTGGTACCCCACAGACTGCTGTGAAAGAGGAGGTGACACCCATCTGTAGCTGACAGACAGTTTGGGGATAGCATTGACACTAGGTTGAAAACCCAAGCAGCAACATGGAGACCATGTTTCCAGCACTTGTTGAATCACATTCCTGCCTAACAGTAGCTTATCCTCACAGACCTAGCTTAAGCTTCTGACAGCAAATAAAGTGATGAAATTGAAATTTGCAGAGCCTCCAGCTGGTGCTCTGCATCTGTGATACTCAATCCTATCCCCCAATCTCCTCCCTCCTCCTCCCTTTTGTGTCCATCATTGTACATTTCAACAATCCTTTCCCTTTGACCTGTGTCTCTCTCTCTCTGTCTCCTCTCTTCTACTCTCTTTGTGTTATTCACAACCCCCAAGTCTCTGTCTTTCCTGCTGCTTCTTTCTCTCTCTCTCCTTCCCCCTTATTTCCATTAATTCCATCCCAGCTTCCATCCTCTTAAACAAAATGGGCCCCTGCCCCCTTCTCCCGAAAAAGATTATTCCTCTTATCCACTTACATCCTGCTTATTACTTATTTGCTTATCTTCTTTTATACTTTCTTTCTGCTTTCCTTTTATATTTCTTCCCTATACTCTCATTTCTAACCTTTAATCTCGTGAAAAAATAGATAAACACACCATAATCATGTCTACCCCCCCAAAAAATATATTATAAAACAATCATCTTTTTGTGGTCAAATGCTACATGATAGGTCATGAAAACTATCCTCAATGGCCATATATATACCATTGTGAAATAGCACTTCTCATTGTATAGAAAAATGAAGTCCAGTCTATGTCATGTGCTATGGATATTCCCTTTGGTCATGCAAATGAGCTGAGTGCTATTTTTTAGCAGTTGTCAAACATTAAATCAGCTGCAAAGCTTTTTCCTTTATTGAATGATGGTATAGCTTGTTAGTAACCTGTTTTATCTAATGTCAATGCACAGAGTGGCATATTCCAATATCCTTTTGATTATATATTCTTTATTTTTACTTTTCTGTCTCCATTCTGCCCATGTGTAACATTCTCATCATATGTGTTTCACTGAGCCTTTCGGCATGTCTTCTACAATGTCTCCTTTTCATAATGCTGTGTTTGTGGGGGTGTAATTGAAGAATGTCCTGGGTTCATTTCTGTTGATCCCTGCTTCCATTATGTTCTTGTGTAACACTCCCCTGATATGCTTCCTTGATGCCTTTAGTAGGACACTTGCAGTCTCTCACATAGTTAATACTATGTGGAATTACCTACGTTCATTTCTCTAAAGGCCTATTATTAGATTACTGCTTATACTATGATCTTTTATAACACTCATCTGATATGTGTTGCAGTAGCTCACTTCATTAATACCACATTTGTAGGAATTTCACCAAACAGGATAATGGTTCAAATCTTCTCCACATTAATATTTTGTTTTTAATAACATTGACCATTATAGTACAGGTACACTGATAAAATAAAAATGTGATGATATTAGGAGTTGTGCAGGTTGGTGTATCATGTTAATTTACTATATTCTCCTATCATCCTGAGTATCACATTTTATCTATGTTCAAGTATTTCAAATAGATATCAGAGTATGTATCATAACCCCTTCTCCATTGTATTCTGCATCCTTTCTAGGCTCACCAGTTCCCTTTGCAGTCTTCTCTAAGTTTCTATTGTTTTTGTTGTCTAGCACCTCTACACTCAACCCTTCCCAGTCAACGCTTTACTCTGATTTGTACTGGCCTGGACTGAATGTATACATAATGAGCCTTGGGGCTCACTGAGCATGAATAGTCAATATCAACAACTTGGCATTTCACATGAGCTGTTTATGGGGTGTGCTTCAATGTCATACCGCAATTTAGGTGGATGAGGCTATGGAACAGTACAAGTAGCTAAGTTTTCCCCTAACAACACTGTTGTGTAATCAGTTACCATATTTATAGTTGCATCACATGGGAACTTGCCTCAAGCAAAACATCCTATGGGATTCATGAGCAATTGTGTAGGCTCTATGCGAAGCCTACCCAATGTTTACATGTTAGCATGAACTGCACTAGTGCTAATTGCATATGGATGCTGCTTGTCATGCCTACACAAATGTAAGTAAATTTTATGGCCAGCAACAGTGTTGGTGGCCAGGAAACCATGATGAGCAGCATGAACACACATAGTAAACAAGCAGGCTTGTCTAATGGCAAACCTGCTAAGTGTGCTCACACAGGCAGCATAAAAGCTATATAATGCGTAGTGTACTGAGTGTACTGTGCACATAAATCTAACATATAAATATAGTAATAAGTAAGAGAGGATGTGAAATGTTAATGTGCACACAAATCAAAGGATGTATACAGAAATGTATAAATGTTCAAATTTTGGTACAATAACTGACGTGAAGGTGCTTATGTCACAAAGACAAGTGTGTAATAATAAAATTTTTCAAAAACTATGTCAGAATACTTAATGCTGGTCACACTTCCTGAGCAAATGTAGGTAAATAAAAGTAGACATGATATCATAGGATGTGACAGTTATACAAATTCACATTGATATAGTAGAGGGCAATTATATGATATGTGAATGAGTTAAAATTACAGTTCACAAGGACAGTACATACATTATGGGATATTTGCACAGTCTGCATTTTGTCAATATTACATACTGGAAAATAGAAATGGCTCAGAAGCCACAATCCCCTTTTGCAAGCATTGACCCCTTCCCATCCCATCAATGTCAACAGTGACCTGTGTATTAACTGTGTACACCACAGAAATAGGCCTAATACATATATGAGGATGATCACCCTTGCATGGAATTATGCACCTCAGTATCCTAATGGTTATGCATCTCATATGTAGGTGTGCATGGTGTTACAAATGTGGGAGCACAGTGTGACATACGCAATAGCCTTGCATAAGGCACTCCTGCGTGACACAATTATTTTGCCGACAGATAAGAAGAGATACAAACACCTCACTATGATACACTGTATTCCACAGAGCTGTGTATTGTCAGCATCTGCCACAGGAGGTAGCAATGGGTATTGTGACAATCAAATGAAATTAATGAATGTCATATCATTGTGTCAGACTGATGGCAATTAAATGAGTATGCTCATGTGCACACAATTGTGATCAGTCCTATATCAATGCTCCTTGATCAAGGAATGTTTCTCTGTATGTCTGTGCACATACCACCCATTCATATGCACCACAGGACTGAATGCATGTGACAAAGTAGTACTCTCACCATGACATTGGCAGAACAAAGCTAAGTTCACATATGTTCATAAATCATATCAAGGGATAAGAATGATGTCATATAATGATAACTGTGTGATGTCAGTACTTTCACACAAAATGAAACCCTATGCTACAGGCTGAACATCAAGATGTACAATTCCTCCAAATAACAATATGGCTATTAACCACATTTGCCACAGTGTAACTGTCATCACAGCTGTTGGAATCCACTTATCTGTATTTTTTAAGCTTTAACATGTTTAAATCAACTCTCTTACAGTTTTTTATTTTTTTGTGTTTGTTTAGAACTGTAAGTTGTTCATATGTTTTTGTGTGTTTTTTAGAATATGCATTTTCTGTAGAATACAGCTTTAATTAATT
This sequence comes from Protopterus annectens, assembly GCF_019279795.1. Taxonomy (NCBI): domain Eukaryota; kingdom Metazoa; phylum Chordata; order Ceratodontiformes; family Protopteridae; genus Protopterus; species Protopterus annectens. The sequence continues at coordinate 910,735,395 of NC_056732.1, forward strand.
TACATTTTTATTGTAAGATGTTTTTTATTAGTTAAACTGAGACAGGTGATGTTCTCTGAGTGGTATTTATTTGTGCTTTAATTGCAGTTTTAATTATTCCGAAGAAGTCAACTGATATATGCTGACGAAAACGCTAAATAAAATCTGATCAAGTTTGTAGAAATCACGTTTTGGTTCTGTTTTTTTCTGGATATTGAGCTCACTCTGATGGACATCCTGCATTCGCACAAAACAACAGCACTAGAATTACCTGTTGTAAAGATTTAAACCTTGTCTTTGATATAAATAGGACCTGCTGGGCAGTCAGGTATGTATCCCAGAGACTACCACATCTCTGGAACAGGCTCCCCATCCATGTGAATCAGAGTTCTTCCCTAACTCAATTCAAGTGTAACTTGGACAATTGGATGGGGGACAGAAAATTCATCCCTGGTTTGGTACCTACATCTCTAATGCACACAGATAGCCTGTAATTGATTCATCCCCCAGGCCCCAGCTTGTAAACAGTTCACCTCACAAGCCCCTGCTTACAATTATCAAGGGTACCAGAACTTGTCAGAGATTTGGGATTCATGGCTAGGCTTAAAAAGGCCCTTGTGGTCATTAGCCTAGTAGAAACCTGTGAACCTATGAACTTATATTCTGTCCATCATAGCTAAGCAAGTGCATTTGTAATTCATTCTCAGAATTCTCCTGCTTAAACAATAACACACAGTCATCTGTGTTTCATAACTAAATCATTAGTGACATATGCTGTGAAGAAATTAGAAGCTGTTATTTGTGCCAGCATGTCAGGCTGAAGTTTTTATACATAATTTCAGATTAACCTAAGTGCTATATGCTAGCATGACTAGCTATGATATTGTAAATAAGTTCTTACATGTTAATTTATAATCTGTTTATACAGAATGCTTTAAAGACTTGAACAGTGTTCCTTCACATTTCCAACTGTGCATATTTGTGAAGATTCTAACTGCAGACTGTCTCAGAATCAGCTGATCTGCAGATGGTGTCATCGGAATGTTGACAGTTGCTATGTATTACTGTCTGAAAGACAGGAAGGAACTTTAGTAAAAGCCATTGGCTGATTTTCAAAATATGAAATGAAAATTAGAACTAGAACAATTGTGACAGTTAAGCTAGTCTATAAAAGAGCCTGCTGAAGACAATTGAAGTCAGTTGTTACCAGTTAACAGACAGTTACAGTTGTGTTGTACAGTGGATATCCAAAAGGACTCACAAAAACTGTAAGCTTGCATTTGCTCTACTGTAATAATATAGTTTATATCAGGGACAGTGGCTTTTAGTCAGATAGGAAAATCATAACTAATCAGTTAGAGTTTTTCTAAATGCTGAATTTCTACCCTTCAGTATTGATTTAATTTTCCTGGTGACTGACTTCTGTTTGTTTATTGGAAATTACTGTTTTATATTATTTTAATATTTGCTCATTATTAAATATTTTTATTAACTTACATTATGGCTGGTCAATCAATGTTTTCTTTAGTGATTTGAGAGTGCTTATACCTGCTTTGATAACTTTCCAGGCCACTCCAAAAGCCTGGCTGCTTTAGGTCATTTGCTGTCATTTGTTTTAATATCTAATTTTCATAGTTGGACACCCCTTTAAAAGGGTCTGTAGGCTCTCTGATTGGTGGCAGCGGGTTACTGTATTATTTTGGGGAAGGGGCACAGCTGGAAGTCTGTGTTAGGCTTTTTTCAGAAGTATTTGGATGTGTGTGATTTAATTTAGTTAGGTGTGAGTTTATCAGAGGTCTTAAAATGGGACACATTGCTCTGTGTAATAAGGAGTTACATTGGGGTGGACAAAAGTATACAGTCCAGTCCCATATTATAGAGCATGTTCTTGTTGTCCTCTTAGGAGAAAATTGTGAAATATTACTCCTGTTTAAGTGGTGGTGTCCTACTGGAGTCAGTAGTGAGGATTGACATGCCTTAGTTACTGACCAGAAAGGAGTAAGGGACGTCACATTATTGTTGGCAGTCCAGTGGGGTATTGACAGAACATCACATATGCTACTTACAAACATTTATTTATCATAGCATTAATGAGACGTTTCTTGAAATAAACATATTTATGATAGCCATTTGTATGTAGTGTTACCTTCCTAATCAAAGTGTTGCATTCTGACACCCTTTGCAAGACTAGGTGTTACCTGGATTTAAACCCTGGATCACCTGTGTTTTTCCTTAAATTCAGTACACTTACACCTTGTACCAAAGAGGCAGTTGCATAGCAGGTGGATGTTATCCATTCAGTACTGTTTAGAGTGTTGCCACAGAAGACTGCACTCTGCCAATATGTGGGCAAATGAGGGACAGAAAAAATTTATAGACAGTGTCGGTAGTAATAAATATAGGGGAATAATAATAAAAAGGCAGCACTGTGAAGTTTCACAGATATGTGTGTGGTGAAACCTGATCATATGCATTAACTCAGTCTGACAAAACACTATGTGGATTTGAGCCTTCAGTTCATGGCAATAACAGCACATGCTCAGTTGTGTTTCTTATCCCTATTTGCTACCAATACAGCACCAGAATAAGTATTTTCTTATTTCCTTTTGCATTTCTAGATCAATGTGATATTGACAAATAATGTACTCTAATAATAACACATACCATATTAATGTCAGGTTGCCAACACCCGCGGTAGTGGTGCTGCGGTAGCGTTGTCGCCTCACAGCAAGACGTTGTCCCGTTCGATTCTCAGCTAGAGCATCTTCTGTGTGGAGGCATACATGAATGGGTGTGCCTTCGTTGAAGGTTGTGCATCGGGGCTGGTAACTCGGCACATAAAAATCCACTACCAAACATTAGCGGATCGGAGTTCCGCTGTGGCGACTCCTAACCGGGATAAGCCAAAAGACTCATCCATATTAATGTCAGGTTGCCAACACTACCAGCTATTTATTCTCTTTATTTTCTGAGCACCTTCCCCTCCTCTCACCTTAACTACAGAAATGCAATGTTGTGGCCATTTATTTGCATCTTTATTTCAATGTGCAATATATCTGATCAGCATTTCAGACACATTTTATACAGAGGATGGACAGTGTGCTCTTTCTACAAGGATATCAGTCTTATTGAGGTTGTTCTCATAGTTCTCAGGGTGCTTACAGTTCTTATTTTAACTCTACTCTGCATGATACAAACACTTCAGAGACAAGAGTTACTTCAGCATTGCCTGTTGTTATATTTGGAGCAGTAAGTAACATTTACAAGCCATTAGCAGCTAGCAATTGTAATTGAGCCTCCTTGCAGTCCTAGGGCAAGCACATGCAATCATGTAGCAAATTACACTATGTTTACATCCCCTAAACCAAGTTCTTTTTTCAGTATTCAGGAATGCTAATGATTTCAGATCTCATTTACATCTTCACAGTGCCATGAGGACTGAATCTACACTGTATAAAAGTAATGGTGTTGCTATGGAAGTATAAAGAGTGGAGACTGATTAGATAGAGACAGACCATTATTGCTAGTTACCAGGAGGAAAATGTTCTATAAATTACTGCACTATTTCATAAGGTATGTTTGTCCTCTTCATAAACTGCTTTCATTTTCATATTTTGAATGTATTTCTATATGCAGTAGAAACAAGAAATGGTATATGTATGCAATTTTATAAATTCACTGTTGGTATACTGCACATTTGTCAGTTCTTGCTGTGCTTTCCATGTTAGTGCTGTTAAATCATTGTGGAATTTCACCAGGTATAGCAGACAACTGTATTGTATTTATCACACACTTCAAGGGTTATGCATGTGTAGCTAAAGGAGGTGGTAGGCTTCTCAGGTGAGCCCTCCACAGCAATGGAGAGACCACTGGAAATGGTCTGGGCAGTTGGACTTTGAATTTTTGCCTACTTATTGATAATAGTGCCATAAAGTAAACATTTACACAACTGCTGTCATCATTACAGACATGTTAACAGAATGGATGCAAAGCTAATGTATTAAAGCTTCTTTTTTATGTGTACTCCTAAATGACCGTTTTGTGTTAAATTGTTTTGTATTGAGGATGGGTGCACTGATTTGGTTTGTGGAGAAAGTTTTCTGTATGCTTTACAAATGTTTTCTTTTCTTTTTTTTATTTCATGTCCTACAGGAGTATGGCATTCAAACCATCTCTTCCATGAAAGCAACCATTGAGTGATGCAGATAATTAGGTCACCATTAAAGCTTTACACTGCCATGAATCCTTCCTGCTTGACTGAGACAGACGTGATATGTAGATCAGAAAAAGCATATGGTAGCAGGGATATCAGAATTACCATCTGATAGACCACCTGCACATTGTAAGCACACACTTTCTTTGATTAGTAATAAACATTACTTAGATGTAAGTCTAAGGAGAGAGTATTTATTTATTGCCCTACAACCAACATCTAACCCCTACCTTTCGATTTTTCTATATCCCTCTCTTCTCATCTTTCTCCTACTAACTTTAATTTGCCTCCTTTCATCCCCTCATATCTTTCCTTCTGTACACCCTCTTCCCACAAATTCTTAATTTCTTAATATACCACATTATACAATCTCACTAACAACTTATCTTTACATTTAAATACCACTTTTACTTCTACACTTTTACTCCTTTCACTTGCACTAATTTCTCTAAAAATTAACCCTTCCTCTCTATAATGATTATTTTTTTCTAATGCCTATAATCCGACCTGTTTATATTTTGTAAAAATATATTTTCTGTGTTAATTTTTTTCTGTCCAAAATGTTAATTAATATGTCCTTTCTCCACCTCCTATTGTAACTTATGCATTTATCCAATGCTGTTTATTTAATTTGATGTTATATGTTTACTGTTATTTCAAGTTTTTTTAATTACTGTTAGAGCTTTTCTCCTTGGACTTCCACTGAAAATGGGTTTCTGACCCAGTAGGACTTTTGTGGTTACCAAATGTCAATAAACAAATAAATAAAATAAATAAATAAATACCACCTGATGTCAGAGTATTAGTAGGCTCTGACGATGATGGTGGTTGTGATATAGAGGAACAGCCATGAGGTACAGAGGTTCAGTCTGACAATGAGGTTCTGACTCATACATTCACTGACTTTATTTTGGACACAGTCAGTATGCCAATGCATACCCATTCCTCGGAACTCTCAGAAATATGACAGGTTGTAGGTGATATGGTTGATTAGGGTAGTGTGGTTAGTCCAGTTGTAGAGCTGGTTGAGTCTGCCTGTAGCCATTGTGAGAGTGTGGCACCACACAGGAGGGTTGCTAGAGGTGCACAAAGAAGGCCTACTATCCACCCTCATCCTGATGTTGTTGTGTCATTACCTGCAGAAAGACATAGGCCATCATGGAAGCACAGGCACATTTTATAATGGCCTTGCAAGAGATTGGATCCTAAACATGGCACATTCTAACACGGGTGACTGCCTCAACCATGTGAGTCACTCACTGGATAGGATGAGCAACACACTGGATCACACAATGTCTGTGGCGGAATGTCTGCTGGGAAGGGCCAGCATTCATATGTCCATAGAGCTGAAGCATCCTCTGCTGTTAGCCAGCATGGCCATGCAACATTCCACTCCCACAGTGGCACTACTCTCACTACTCCATCAGTGATTCAGATGTCCACACTCTGACGTGGTAAGCCACAGGGTCATGATCCAGGATGTAATCTTGAAAAGAGCTCATCAGGCAGACATTGCTCATGTTCAGGTAACACTCCCACTTTGAACTGTGGACATGGAAGCAGCAGTGCAGCTCTTGGCAGAGGCAGTTTGTGTGGTCAAGAGTGACAACACTTATTTCATTTATTTATTTATTTAACATTTGTTTAACAGGAAAGTCCGACTGGGACAGAGCCCATTTTCAGTGGAGGTCCAGGGAGGAATGCTCCAAGCGCATGTCTTTGCCCACTTAACTGACAATTCTACCATGCGTGGCTCAACTCTGTTTATGCATTGATACATTAGTAATGTATTCTGGAGACTGAGGCCTATGATACCCCTAGTATATCCCCTGTAGGTCTTTGGAATATACCAATAGCTAATATGCTTAATGCTTCACATACCTTAGTTTCCACTGGTATAGGCTCTCCTTGATTTCCCCTGGGTCTGAGGTGGGTGCAGCAAAGGTTGCAGAGTTCCTGTAGTGTTTCCCTATCAACCCTGTATTGCTCTACTATTTCAATGCAATATAATCCACATTATGTTACATGGGGTCTGAACACCTTTCTTCTCCTTGGATGAGGTCTATCACCATACACAACCTCATAGCATCAACGTCATCTACTTATCTGCAGTATAATACTTTATTTGCATTTCTCACCATGCACAATCAAAACAAAAATGTGTTGTGCTCCTGTTTGGCACAGCCCAAATATATCAACCTGTTAGTAATTTTTTGGCAGTCTTTCAAATAAGTCAAATAATATATGATATATTTGATGAGGAATATTAAGGGCATAGGTAAATGACTTAAATGTTGACTGAGACAGATAAGGACCTGACAGTTTAAGTCACCTGTTCTGAATTGGTGATCCAAAAAAGTGCAATACCATCTATATTAAGCTGAGAAAATCCCTCATGCTGAGGGCATAAAGGTCCATGATGCATTATTGAGGTGACAGTGGTGGACATGCTTCTTGCCTCTCTTTTTAATACTTGAAGATCTTTGATTTTCCTCTGTGTAACATAATGGGTGTCTTTGGTTTAATCAATGCAATGACAGACGTCAGTTAAGAAATAGGTTCATAGGTTAGTACTAGGCTAGCTGCCCTTGCGAGCCATTTTAAGTCTAGCCAATTATCATATGTGAGATTCAAACCCTTTATCTTGTGTTTGTAAGGCAGACACCTTAACCATTAGGCCACCCTCCCAACCCCTGGATGCACACAAATATCCGAAGATTATCTGAGGTATGCTACTCAAGGAAAAATAAAACAGGAAGGATATTGAGCAAATTCTTTAGACAGTTCTACTTTACTTGTTTATTCTAGCTGAAAATCTACTGACCTAATTCCATGTAGCACATATTGTTATTATTAGCAGTGACCAATGCAGTGGTAAAGGAGGCATTGTGCATGGAGACATCAGATAAACATATGCTTATATATGTGCCAAGTTCTTCAATAATGCAAAGATTAGCAACCCTGAAACATAAGACCAAAGTATACAACTGAATATATGTGTGAAATTGAACAAAAAGGAGTCCTTATCAACTTGTCAACAAGAGATATGTCAAAAATGTTAGAAGAAGGGAAGATAGATGGAGACATTTAAAGAATGAACTAATGAATGAATTTAGAGTGTCAGTGAAAGGAGATGAACTGCTTATATTAAAAGAAGGAAAATGGAGGAAAAAAACATTGGGAAAACAAATAAACATAAAACAGAGTTAACAAACCTACCTTTATCATAGCACTGTGGCAGGATTATAAATATTGTAGATTACCCTTGAAAAAATAGCAGTATTTCAGCACACTGGTTCAAAAGTGTGCTATAACACACGAGTCTTAATAATGTGCATAGGCCAGCACATCTAATAGAGTCCAGCTTGTTGGTCTTAATGCATTATTAATGACATCTGGGTCGTTGTGCACTCTTGAGTCAGTGAGCTGAGCATTGCTATTTTTTCACTGGAAATGTGAACATATTTCCCATGCTAAATTGACAGAATGATATTTGTAAATGTCTTTGTACCGGAAAGCAAAGAAAGCATTCCCTGCTTCACTGAAACTGTAATGTCCTTTTTTGGAAGTATTGCTTTGTACAATGTAGGCATAAGAATTGTTGTTTCAAAAAAAAATCTGGCAAAGGCATGCTTATTTCCATTGAAGAGTAAAAATGTTCATTTCTATAAAGACACAATTCTTAGCAAAGAGAAAAAAGAGATCCTTGTGAACCCTACTGGTGCCAGTGTTTCCTAGTTCAATCTTTTGATTATGTTGTGATTTTCCTAAAGGTCTGTATTGATTATTTTATCACAGCACTAAGAAAAATGGTATTGGCACAGAAAAGATAGCAGGTTGTTTGCATGGAATCAAGATTAAGGCTTCTCTAAAGGTAAAGAAAATCTGATGTGTCATTAATTTTGTCCAAATGCATAATTATGGAAAGCATTTTCTTTATTGGTCACAGTTATCAATTTAATAGTTCTAGATACATTTGATTGCCTTGTACCATTGATTAGAATGAGCAGAAATGACATATTATAGTTGTTACAACCAAGCACAACCTTTACCTCCTTTCAAAATGTCCAGGCTTCTTTCTTTTTTTAATATACTAGAAAAGACCCATCCTGTAACATTCATTCATTCATTCATTCATTCATTCATACATTCATTCATTCATTCATTCATTCCAATGCAGCTGCCAGTGAAGTTTTGCAAATTACTCAGCAGTGCACTTTTTTCAGTGATGTTTTAAGCACAACTGACTGCTCATAAATTGGATTACAAAGCAAGAAATGCAAAGTAACCAGAAATTATTATTACATTTCTTGATAGTTGATCATGTTTGGGGAGAACACACAGAATAAACTCAAATAAAATTTGATAAGGGTTTTCAAGCAAGCTAATTAATTGAACAAAAACATTCAGTTTTGAGAGAAAAAATATACTAGGACTATTTCAGTACAGTATGCCCGTTCGATTCTCAGTTAGAGCGTCTTCTGTGTAGCGACATACGTGAATGGGCATTCCTTCGTTGAAGGTTGTGCATTAGGTCCGGCAAGCCAGTACGTAAAAATCTACTGCCAATCATTAGCGGACCGGAGTTCCGCTGTGGCGACCCCTAATCGGGAAAAGCCAAAAGACACAAACAAACAATTTCAGTACCGTATTTATAACCATCCCAATGTAGACTATTAGTTAGCATGCATATACTGTATTTAAGACAGCTATACTTATGTACTTTAAAATGTGAAAGCAAAGCTCTAACTGAAATCATTTTATAGCATACAGAATTTTGTCACTTCACTAATGATTCTATATATAAATTAATTATTATTTCTATTGCATTTGTCTATACAATGATGAGATTTTGGAAAGTTTTATATGTGGTCATGGGAATATCTTCTTTATGGAAAGTGCTTACAAAAATAGAAATAACAGATGTAATTTTTGGTTCCATGTATCATCTGAACTAAGCATGCATTTTTACAATTTAACTTATCCTGTTCCTAAAAGTAATACATGGGAACATTTAGTGCAATATCTGACAAGCTGACAAATAGCAAACGATATAAAAAGTTACACAAAAATGAATTAATGAATGAAGGAATAAATGGATGAAAGCATAGATGGCTCAGTAAAACTAATCAGTTGATCCATGTGCATTTTGCAGATATAATGTAGTGTTAACATTATTATCCAGTGTATAAATGTTTTCTGCAGCCTGATACTGATCATTTTAAGTAGTGCTTAACTTTACAGAATCACAATGTGTTTATATCATTCATTGCAATAAAAACACAACAATGCTATTAATTTTCAAAATTATTTTTTATAATGTAAAGGCATGTTATCAATCAATGCATGACCACAACCCAAAAAGGAAGAGCTGCAGATGTCAATTTTATTCACCATACTTCTCAATAGATAAATTATAACATCATAAACCTTTAACTGTATTATAATGTGGTTTATATATGCAAATCAAGAAATGACAGGGTATTAAATATAAGACATTTGTAAAATAAGATTTATTTTTACAGTAACAGAAATGGTTCCCATTGTCAATTATTCTTCCATTCACATTTACATTATAAATGCAATCAATGTGAGTATACCTGTAGAACGTAATATCATATATGTAATAAGTACCACTTACCAAGGGTACATCTCTTTATACCAATATAATATGATACAACAGTAAAGAAATTATCAGTTTAAACAACTGGCATGTAGTATAAGCCAGTATTATAAAGAAAAAGCACTGAGATTTCATTATAGAATTAATAGGAGATAAAAAACTGAAATCTGAATCTTTGAATGAACTGCATGTTGTTAATCTACCAGTGAATATCTGTGTATAGATATGTGGATACATTTTTGTGTCTCTGTACATATTTTATGTCTGTTTGCAGCATTTACAGGTCACTGTCCTTTAAACAAAATGAGTTTTTATATGGAGATGAAACGATAATTTAATGTGATATGGTATGGCCACTTAAAGGACAGCTCAAGCCAGCTATATTTTTTTATCATCAAGAGATGTGTTTGCTTTAGCTTAAACCAATCCAGGAAAGAGAAATACAAAGACAACAATACTCATGTAGTATTCTCAAGATGGTTGTCCGACAAAAAAAGAAAACAGTATAATACAGAGGAGTTCAATTTTTTGACTTGTATTTCCAAGTCTGCGGTCATCAAATCCCTTTTCCCCAGTTAATTACTATTGGATGGATTTCTGCTATTCAACATTTTGGGTCTTTTCATTTTATTCTATAGTTTAGTGACTCTACAGTTAGTATATGAGGTGACTGTGTATTCTAGTTGGTTGAAATTTTAGCCAGTTTGTTTCATGTGGTTGAAGATTTGGTGAATTTCTTCTTTATCAAACATAGGGGACCCTCACAGATTTTACGAGAGGTTTGACTTTTTGTGCAATCACTCATTACTTCAGTTGTTATTCATCAGTTATCTGACACAACATAGGGTGGAAAGAATGTATATTTTATACTTGTGAGCTTAAGAAAACAGGGGGAATATGAAGGTCACTAATTTTAGCAGCAGGTTCAATAAAAAGTTTTAAACTTAGCTTCTAACTGTAGTCTGTATTTTAATTTGTGTTATTAAGCACACATTACCAGCTTCATTGGAAATATTTCTTGCAACTACAATTCTAAGTTTAAACAAAAGTACAAAGTATACAATTTCATAATACCTCATATTCGACTATTTCTTAAAACTCAACAAGAGAGGAGGCCATTTATAAAAATTCCAAATTATAGACTAATGAGTGCCAGCCCCCCAAAAGTGCTACATCAAAGTATTTTATTTTGGGGGTATTTTCTTTCCTTTTTTGTCCTCACAGGGTTTGGTAGTACGATGTATGATCCTGCCTACAGCTGCTTATATTTAAGCAGCTCTCTGAGCTAGTTGCAGCTTATTCATAGTTCTGCATTACTGCTGATTGTGAAGATACTTTCATCTGTAGCTTCAGAGGAGAATAAACTTTAGCTGTGTTTAGTTTATTTTTTTCCTGTTATTTGTCATTTTGTAACTATTGCGATTTAGAGAGACAGCACCTAATCCCAGCCAGGGCCTGGCTCTGTTTAATCAGTTGTCTGTACCAGGTTATGTTTTTTTCATAGTTTTACATTGCATCTTATTGTGGAAACCTGCTGAAGTTTGTAGCTGTGGTAGGAAAACCTATAGCGTGACATGAGTCTGAGGTTACTATAACTTGTGGAGAAGATAATAGCAGGCTACTGCTGTCATTTATTTCCCCAACAGTAACATTGGCTTGGTGATCAGAGCTAAACTACAGACTTACATCAACTAGCACATTATGTTGTTTGTTAAACTGAAAGCTCAAGTCTAGATTTGTTACATAGTTTGGATTGCACATGTTTTTGCACTTATCGTGGTCATTAGGATATGGTTTGAGCTTTCCTGCATTTAGTGATTAAGGTGCACTTTTCCTACAGTTTGTTTAAATACCTCAGATCATTTAAGCACTTAATACGGGGTGCCATAGTTGTAGCAACACTGCATGCTTACTTCCTGTTATAACTGAGAAGGTGCTTATTTGCTTATTGCCAAGCTACATAATTATTCTTCATGCATGCTGTTTTCCAAGTCAAATTCAAGGGTTAAAACTTAGTAGTGTGTTGCATCTTCATTCTGCATAAGACCTGTATTTCTTTATGTACTGAAGACATCTGAGTATAGTCTCTGGTTAAGCATTATATTATAACTGAATGCTAGTTAAATACCACATCCCCACAGTCAGATTAATGTTTTTCAAATTATTATAACCTGATTGCTTTTATTTGTTATGGACAGAATTTCTCAGTTACACATTTCCTTTTCAACAGTCACTTTTATTTGTTGAAAAATACATGATTTGTTGCCATAACATTTAGTATTTTATACAATAAAGCATATATTAGCATCAAATGTTTCCTTTTGTGATATTTTAAACCAAACATTTCCATGTGACATACACCAACGGCTAATTTCATACACAAAATATTTAAATGTATACAAAGTATGCCTATACTTCTTAAATTATCTGTCAAATGTTTTTCTTTACAGATTTACTGTTTAAAGCTACACCTATCCTTTCCACTCGAAAAATGTTTGTCATGTCCTACATGTCACATATTATACAGAGATATGAGTTGAATGGAGATTTGAGTTAATGTCATAAATCTGTATTTGGATGACCTTCAGTCACAATTCAAGAGTATAGGGAGACAATGACCTCTTTCTACCTGGATGCAAAACCCTTAGTAATGAAATGTGCCACATTAGAATGACTTTCTGACCACAGTGGCAATGTGGTGGTCAAAAGAGAGGTTGCTGTCAACCTGTGTTCCCAGATCTATTATGGCGCCTTTTGTGTTCAGTGGACTACCATCGATGTGGTAATTCATGGGAACCGTGTTTTTCCCAAAGGGGATGACGACACATTTTTTGGCATTGAGCTTAAGGCCATGGTTCTGACACCAGTCATTGGTCTCAGTAAGGCCTTTCTGCAGGATGTCAACATCACTTGGGGAGTTAATTATGGCTCCCAACTTGCAATTGTCTGCAAAATTTGTCAGCCACAGTCCCTTTGTGTTGACCTGGACTTCAGAGAATTAGATACCAAACAGGAGAGGACCCAGGACTGAACCCTGTGGGACTCCATTTGTGGTCAACAGTTTCACTTGGAGTCAGCTACTTCCACACTGTGGGTTCTATCTGTGAGCCAGTTTGAAACCCACCTAGTGATATAGGGGTTGATGCCTAGCTTAATGAGTTTTTCTATGATTCCTGAGTGGGGAGTGGGGAATGGTATCAAAGGCCTTGGCCAGATCAATGTAGGCTGTATGAAGCACCTTGCCTTCATCCACACCTCTGGTGACTGACTCAAAGAAGTCAACCAGGTTGAGCAGGCATGATCTATCCTTCACAAAACCAAACTGTGTGGGATCCAGTGTTTGGAGGTTCCCTATATCTTTGTTTATTAGGTCCATGATGATGTGTTTCATAGCTTTGCATATCAGACTTTTCAGGCTAATGGGGCGATAGTTCCCAGGGTCTGTAGTTGCTCCTCCTTTGTGGAGAGGGATGATTGTAGCAGTGCACCATTTGGTAGGGACAAAGCCTGATGTGAGGCTGTGATTGAACAGGGCACACAGGTGAGGTGCCAGTTCACTCAATAGTTCATGTAGAACATGGCCAGGGATATTGTCAGGTCCTATAGAAGCTGTATTCTTAGCCTTGGACAGTGCTGTTTTAACCTGTGCAGCAGTAATACTGGGTTCCTGGCAATCTACTGATATTGTGATTGGTCCTTTTGTGGGGGAGAGAGGGGTAAAGTTGGCACTGAATCTATCAGCCAGTATATTGGCAATATCTGTTGGCTCAGTATAGGAGTTGCCATTGTGTAACAGCGCCAACCAAATCTGGGTATTGCCATGGAGATTCTTTACATAACTGTAGAAGGCCTTGTGGTTGTTTTTACTATCTGCTGCAATTCTGTTTTCATAGCTGTTTTCATAGCTAGCTTTAGAGGATTTAATGAGGAATTCCAACTTTTTGTTAAGGCTGATAAGGGAGTTTTTCCAGTCTTGGGACTTCACCTTATTCCGCATCAGTTTCCTCCTTCTGTTGTAGAGTTGGCTTATGGCAGGGGACCACCAGATTGGCTTCCTTTTTTTGGAGGAGAGCATCTTGGTTCTATTGGGTATGGTGAGATCCATGCATTTGTGTATGTGTTCGTACAGGGCATTAGTGTATGATTCGGCAGTCATGCAGCTTTTCTCCAATTGCATGGGTGCTGTGAAGTTAGCCACCTCTGTTTTTAGGAGCCCAAAGTTAGCTTTGGATAAGTTTTTCATGGTAGTTACCTTTGCAGGGGTGGGGGTGTGTGAGGGATTTGGGTTTCCAAGGTGATTAGTTTGTGGTCGGATCAAACCAGGGAGGAGTAGACTATTGGTACAGAGGAACAGTCACCCATGTTAATAATGACCAGGTCAAAGATGTTGCTACCTCTAGTGGGGGTAAGAATGAGCTGGTTCAGGGCATTGGAATTAATGAGTTCCAGGAAACGTTGGGCAAGTGTATTGGTACATGAGTAGTTTTTCCAGTTAATGGAGGGGTAGTTGAAGTCGCCCAGTATGAGAGTATTAGGTTGGACCCTAATATTCTCCAGGGTGCTTAGGAAAGTGGAGTGTGGGTCTTGGGTCATGGTTGGTTCAAATATACTTTGCCTACAAACAGTAACCAATATGCATTTGTCACTGGACATTCTATTCTGGGTTGTAGGAATGACATTTATGAAATAGATGGAAAGAATTGCAATTTAGGTCTAAATGCCCTTGTTATATACTTGATCTGTTGAAAGGTTTTGACATAATTCTGCATAAAGTGATTTTAAACAGTATTTTTACATGACACAAATCCATATGTTGTTTACTGGGTTAGTAAAAAAACAACTGGAAAAAACATGCTGGGTTATGACATTTGGTAAATGTTCTTCAGGGAAAAGTGTTACCTTAGTGGTTCTGCTTTACTTAAGTGCTTTCCATCTATCCTCAGACTTCAAACTATGTAGATGGACTAATATAGGGAAGGTTGCCACCACACCAAAGGTTGCGGAAGCATTAAATGCCTACTTGCTCTCTAACTACTCCTTCTCCAAGACTAACATTCAACTGCAACAGGTTTTACATTCTTACTTTTGGTAACTTGCTGTGGAACACCCAAATCAACTGAAGATTTATACTCGTTATGTTGTTGAAAAGTGTTAAGGATCTGGACATTATAATTAAAACATTAATTTAAGTAATATGTATTTAATACAAAGGCAAAACAAAGTGGCAAGTGAGACATTTCATTAGGGTCATACGATCAATGGAAATCATATTTATTTACCTATATGATATGGCTACATTGCCATTAAAATGCCAGTCTCTCTTCATACAGTCTGTTAGATACATAATTCAATTAAAATGGTTCAGAGACAGAATGTTCTAATAGAATTCTCTCCATGAGTGATATTCCTTAGAGTGATAGGTTGGCTAAACTGAACCTATTTAGTATACGCTATCACCTTGTAAGAGTTATGTTTCTCATTTTCAGGCTGATAAAATGATATGCTGAGTGATCTTCTATTCCTTTTATTTATTTAATTATTTTAATTCATTAATTTAATTTTTTTTATGAAAGCATAGTCTTTCTGGAAGCTGTTGGCGACATATTATCAAGTAAATGTCTTTACCATTGTACACTGCATGTCTCCAGAAAAATGCAGGAGCAATGCAAACATGCTGATTGTAATAAAAAAATCACAAAGCAAAGCAGCTTGCCATCAGGGCATTTAAGGGTTAGAACAAATTCAAAACCAGTATTAACCAGCCAGTGATGTAGTGCTAATGGTTCTACAGAAAAGAACAAGATGTGATAAAAATGTGTTTTTAAGTTTTTGGGAGTAAGTGTACTTTATATTTGATGTAGCAGTGAACATCAATGCCTCATAGTGCTTGTTTTTTCAATTCGGTTCTCAAATAGGTTTCCTTCTGTGCACAGCCTGAGCATCATCCTTGTGTCCATGTAGATTTTAGACAGGTACCCTTGTTTTCTTCCACATCCCAGAATTGTTCTCTGGGTGAATTGGTGACTCTTTAAATTTTCCACATTGTTGTGAATGTTGTCTGTGAATCAGTGTGTGTGTCTTACAAGAGGTTGATGTTCCATTCATTATTAGTTCACACTAAATGCTATTGAAAAGCTAACACAACTTGGTGTTAACCCCTATCTCATCAGATGGGTGGCCAACTGGCTCACAGATAGGACTCACAAGGTCAAAATAGGCACCACCACCTCCAACATCAGATCTGTCACTAGTGGTGTTCCCCAGGGATCTGTCATGGGACCCCTAATGTTTGGTATCTACTTCTCAGAGGTGCAGGCAATGACAAAGGGCCTGAGGCTGACCAAGTTTACAGATGACTGTAAGTTGGGTGCTGTCATTGACTCCCTAAATGATGTTAACATACTGCAAAAGGGTCTCACAGCTACAAATAACTGGTGCCAAAGTCATGGCCTTAAGTTAAACACAAAAAAATGCATTATCATACCATTCAGCAAAAACACAGTCCCTACTGATTACCACATCAACAGCAACCCCCTAAGCACACGACCTGAGGTGAGAGACTTGGGTACTCAGGTTGACAACAATCTCACATTCGAACATCACGTGGCGTCAGTGGTCAGAAAAGCCTTTTACTTGGTTCATCTCATAAGTAATGGGATTGCATCCAGAAAAAAAGGAGGTTATTACCTCTCTGTATGACTACCTCATTAGGCCAATAATTGAGTGTAACATCCCATTTGGTATGTACCTCTCCAAACACCTGCACCAACTAGAAAAGCCACAGAAATACCTCACAAAGGGAATCCATGACCTCCAACACTTGTCCTATGTGGACAGGCTGAAATCACTATCACTCTACTCGGTATTGTACAGATTGATCAGAGGTGATCTGTGTCTTGCCTACAAAGTGATATCAGACCCTACCCTATTAGAGTTGCTCCATATTTGTAAGTATATCTCCTCCTGCATTACCTGCTTGAAATGTCTAAATCTAATATGCAACATCAACAAAACTTTCTGGACAGACAGGTTTGTCTCGCAGATGCTGCCCTGTCTTTGAAATAGACTTCCCGTACATGTCAAACAGAGTACCTCACTGACCCTCTTCAAGAGCAACCTTGATGAGTGGGTGGGAAACCACAAATTTGTCCCAGGGGTTCCACCTGTGTCCCTCATTGACAGGGGTGACAGGTGCTGACTGAGATTTCATTTTTGGGGATAAACTCTTGGCTAGGCTTGTAAGGGCCCCAGGGCCATTAGCCTAGTAATCTCCTATGATCTTATGATCCCTAAGCCTCTTCCAGCCAACACTATTCTGGTTCAATAGTTACCTTAGCAAAGACCAATACACTGTAAAATGATAATTTTACAGTCCCTCATTGACAGGGGTGACAGGTGCTGACTGAGATTTCATTTTTGGGGATAAACTCTTGGCTAGGCTTGTAAGGGCCCCAGGGCCATTAGCCTAGTAATCTCCTATGATCTTATGATCCCTAAGCCTCTTCCAGCCAACACTATTCTGGTTCAATAGTTACCTTAGCAAAGAACAATACACTGTAAAATGATAATACACCTTCTCAGATTCCCTTTGTGTTTCTGTAGGTGCTCCCAAAGGCTTGATTCTTGGTACCCTTTTGTTTAACTTATATTTATAAAAAGCTCCACTCAGATACCAGACAGACAACCATTGTGCAGTATTCCAAAGACTCCGCCATCCTCCGTACTGGAATACATCTTACAAAGCTCCAAACTATCACCAAAGAATCTTTTTCCTGTCTAATCCTAGCTAACCCATGTATGTCTGTTCTTGAACCCTAAGAAAAGCAAATTAATATCATTCACACCCAAAGAATTCTCTGCCCTTCAACACTTTTTTAATAGTACAACAGCTAATTGTATTATCATAGAAAACTATAGACAAAAGTCTGAAATTTGATCAGCATATATAGTAAGTCATCAAAAAAAAAAAACCCCCACCAAAAATTGAAGATTATCTACTTGTCAAACCCATACTTAAATGATGCAACAAGGTGGGACATTGCCCAATCCACCCTGCCTTTAACACTTCTGTATTCATCAGGCATATTAACAAACTTGTAAACCACACAGAAAACAAAGTTATTCACGTGGTACAACAAAGCAGTAACTTTTGTTGCAAAAACATCATATAGCATGGTGTCACCTTAAAAGAAGTACAGTAGTTAGAACTACCAGAATACCTAATCTCTATCCAGCTAGTCATAGCTGATATTTTAACAATAACCTGAATAAGTTCCACTCCCTAAAAACACCTTTTAGTAATATTCCAGTGAAAAACTTCTTCCAGGCACCAAAAAGTCAAACAGTGTTGCAGGAGATGCTCTATGTTCCAGCTATGTCACCACACTTTAGAGTGTGTTATCTCTCCTGCTAAAACAAAAAGACAAATTAAAAGTCTTCAAACTTAAATTAAAAAAAAAAAAAAAAAAAAACTGACTCCTAGCTGTGCTCATGTACCTACTACCTTAAGACACCTGGCATATTCCGCAAGTTTCTGGCACGATTGTACTATCTCATCCACATTTTTCCACAAATTTCTCCCTTTTTCCTCCAGTTTCCCTAAATTATCAATTTTTCTTCTTATATTTCCCCTCACATCTTCACACCTTCCCAGTATTCCTCATATGTTCCCTACTCTACCTCCTTTTTTTCCATTTGCTAACAAAGTTACACTATTTTATTGTTGGATAAACTGAATACCACTCTCAAAAACTGTTATACCATGCTTCCTTAGCATTTTACTTACTCTTTGATTATTGTATTTCTAATGTAGTGCTTCATTAGTATCTTAAGTATTAGATCATTGTTGTATGTTGTTTCTATTTTTATTGTAGTGTTTCCTTTGAGCTCTATGTATTACAACATTTTTGTCTATATTTTTATCCTCGTTTGAAGCTTTTCTACCTGAGCCACCACTGAAAATGAGGATTTGTATTTCATTTTGGATTCTATAACTAGTCTAAGTTCACGGATGCTTTAGTTTTTCTTCTTCCTTAGTTCCTAATCTAGCTGGTCGATGTTCTTCTTAAATTTGGGGGTCATTTATTCCGTTATGTAAGTTTAGGAATGTCTTCCTTTTATTAGATGGCTTATTAATGCTTGAGAACAGCCACACTGGTTTGCAGTAAGTCCTCCCATTTGCTTAGATCTCGCTGGGACTGCCAATTTAATACACTTGTTCAAGTGCAAGATCTTTTCTGTGTAACTCGTTTCAGTATTGGCTTACTGGTAATGCTGCTATACTCAAATTTAGAGACTTCAGCATAAAATTATAGGAGATGTGTATGCTTGAAGTCCTTAAATTCTGTGATATTTGTTTCTGATAGTCTGAAGATTTTGATGGAAAAGTTAACTAGTTTGCAATCTGATTTTGCCAGTGAGGGGGATACCTTAAGGATGGTATATAGATATGTTATGTTTGTTAAGACCAGGTTGGGTAAACTCTGTTTTCTTCTAGGTTCTTTTACAGTCTGATCCAAGATGTTTTTGTTTATATAATCTAAGAATTTTTGACCATATCCTACATTGGTGGTATTGGCCCCCAGTTAATCATCTGATTAGTTAAAATCACCTATGATAACAGCATTCTTAAGTATGAAGAGTTCAGCCAGAATCTTTAGGGATGCAGTATGATTCATTATAGGCATGGAGGGCATTCTGTAGCATGCTTGGGACTGATAGCTGATCTTATTTAGCATGATTTGAATTTGTATAAGCACCATTTGTGGATGTCTAGGTATCAGTTTCAAAGTAATATGATGTTTAAGCAATATGGACGCGCCACAACAATTGTGATTCTAAACAAGTGGTAAGCACAAAACCCAGGTTTTGATTAAGTGCTTTTGGGGCACCTAAAGTAGGTTTTTGTAACAACATTTATTTCAAAGCCCTTAAGGTCTGGTAGTTTGTTGTGTATACTTTTAACATTAAGTAGCACCACCTTGATATGGTCCAGTGGTTGATTTGCTTTGAAGTTCAGTTAGGGGGTTCATCAGTGGAATCATCATGACCAATGCTTTTTTTCCCTTTTTCTATATGGAGTCAGGGTGCTGCATCGTAAGCTGGATATTACCATGGGGCCTGAAAGCCTTTGCCGCAATGCAAAATACTTACAATGAAAGGCGTAGACTTTCACTGGTGAAGCAAGAATAGTTGTCAAGCATCTCATCCCATTCCGACAAATACTGGATTCCACTAGAATGGCACCAAATGTTATTTAAAGCCAGTCTTGTTTAGTTATACCTTGGCATCATTTTTTGTGATGTAAAGATTCCACTCATTTCTATGGTCATTCCTGTGTTCATGACAAAACAATAGAGTACCAGTATGTGAGGTAGAAACCTTGCATGCATGTTTGGTATTGTACTAGGGTTCATTTGCAACTTGATGAAATTGCAACTACTATTCAATGACTGTGACAGTGCTTGATTCTTACACTATGTCAATGGGTCCCCGCTATATGCAGCACTAAGACATAGCTCCCTACCTTTCAACTTCATAATCAAGGGCCAAGGCAAAAATAATCAAGTACAAAGATTCCAAAGAAAGGGCGATTTTTTTTAATTAGTACACTTCTGATATAAAAAGTTGACAGAATAAAAGGACCTTAATGTGCAATTTTTGATGTAAATATGGTCAGTGGCTCTAATGACTGCTTACAAACGTATATCGGCTATAGACAGACATTTTGCATCTAAATGTCAGAAATTTTAAGAGGGACAGATGATTTTTAAGACTCACACTTTATTAAAAAACAGCTTGAATTTATAATAATACAGGAAAACATACATTATTGCAAATTCCATAAGACTGAGTACAAAATATTTAAATACCAAGTGACAAAGACTCTATAAGCATACAGAAATGAAGGTCCACAGTTAAGCAATAATTCATTTGCTTTTACTCAGGTTAGCAAAACTTCTTATTAATATCAACAATTTGAAGTAAAACAGCTCTTGGACAGAGAATTTGGAGACAATTTAATCTGCAAGTTTTTATATCAATTATAGATAGCCATTTCAAGGATCTGAAGATGAAACAAAATCAGCATCCAAAACTCGGCTTCTAGGATTCAGAAAGATTATCACCACCAAGCTAAGTGGGCAATGCGTGACTCTCCAATAGCCCTACCAGCATAATTTGAAATTCAGATCCACAGTATGGCCACACTGAGCATCACCTCATTAGCATGACAGTACTGTATCTCTGAATTGAACATTGCATTGACAGACCTGAAAATGTTACGTTTTCCCCTACAAGGCCATCAGCCCATGCATCATGTTTGCACAGGCACCTCTCATCACATGCACAGCACACAAGCATAAACACATGTACAGACAGACAAACAGTCAGACAGATCTACACACACACACACACACACACACACACACACACACACACACACACACACACACACACACACACACACACACAAATTCACACATGGCTTTACTGTATGAACCTCCCACAGGGGCAACCATCAAGACAGACACACATACAGACACCCAGGCTGATGATTTCATCCCCTTACAGACGTGTGAAGACAAACACATACACACACACACACACACACACACACACACACACACACACACACACACACACACACACACACACACACACACATGATTTCGCAGGGTGTATCCACAGTTGAGCTATGAGCTCTGATCCACTCACTGGACTGTTCCACCTGTAGAAGTGAATGGCTGTACAGTGCCAAAGCATGGCATACATTTTCTCTTACTTTCAGCTAAAAACTCAGTGAATCTTTGTATTATGCTATTCTGATGCTGGTGCCATTTCCTGGAGAGAGGAAGTGGCTAATTACAATTACTCGTGTCTTTGAACTGCTGTATTTGCATACAACTTTACCAGCAAAATTGCTGTCTACAATATGACTGATGTCTGCACAGTGATATGTCAGGAAGACAACAAGCTTATGCACAGACAAGCATGGTATAGAAACATAGACTGATGATGCATGAGTTTTTAGATATGGCAACATTTTATATGCATTTTTACAGATTGTCTGACATTTAGGGTAAACACCTATATATTTTTAAAGGAGCTTTTCAATAATTGGGTATATGGGTGATAGAACAGAAATTTAGATTTTATAACACAATTATGAGAACAGGAATTAGATTTTATAACACAATTGTGTAAAACCAAAATTAAATGTATCTGTGTTTTACTGAAGTAATGGGGTAGCTTCAGCTTGGCATCCTAATTAAAATTAGTAAAGGATGGGCTGAGGTCTTAAGGTGTCATTTTGACAGCACTGCCTTATTTACAATTATTTCATTCTTATCTATCAGATGTAGCAAGAAAACTTCAGAAAGCACCAGAAATTGTTTGGATGTTAATAACTAAAATCTGTCCAATTTGATGCAATTTTGTCACTCCTGAGAAAGTTGCTAAGAAGTTATTAACTGTCTTCTACCATTCCAAAGAGATTCTAGAGATTGTGCTTTTGCAATACTAAAACAATCTGGGAAAGAAAAGTCATTTTAACTATTGAGGACTTCAATTTATTGAATTTAAATTTAGATGAGGATATTATATATTTTATTACCACAACTGAATGGCATACATTTATGCAGGAAAGCACAGCAGGGACTAGTTTGTATTTAATGCTCCTGTAGTAACATATTAATTTTAGGGACTAGCTTATTGTACTCAGTAATATTCTGATATCCATAGTTGCATAAAGAAGTAATGTAAATGTTTCTATATTTATCAATATTTTCTCTTTTGTGTACATTGTGTTTTTCATATTGATATATGGAGCTTTATTCCCAGGCCTCTGAAGAAAAGGGATTTGCTTTTGCTGACACAGTTGGACTATCCCGGTAAATAAGCGTAAATAAATAAATACATAAATAAATAAACACATAAATATACATCTTGCAATTAAAGCTTTACTATAATCATCCATATTCTTTAGCACTTCTGGATTAACTTGCATGGTGTTACTTAAATATAGCGGAATATCATGTTCAATGGGTGTAATATTAATCATCTTTCTTCCAAAGAATATTCTCATATATTTGAGATCTTGTATGATATGGGAAAAGAGAGGCTTACAGTATAGCATATAAAAGGGAAAGAGGGCACCTTTGTCAGGTGGCACTTACAATATTAATAGGGGTGGAGATCGGCCTATTTGTGACGCATCTGTTCATCTCCAGGAAAAATGCCACTGTTATCTTTAGCTTGTCATATCACCAAACCATTTCTGTTCATTCAGAATCCCGTACCCCAGAACCATACTGCATCAATACCAGGATAGTTTTACTAGCATCTCTCAGCTTGATCTCTGACTGAAGATTGAACATTCACCACAGTGAGCATCGAAACACAAAACCCACATGATGGAAGACCCGGAAAGTTGAAAACAAAACCAGGATTACAAAAGCTTTTTTTTGCAGGGAGCAAGCCGCCCTGTACTCCCTATGTGTGGTGCTTTCACACCCTCTGCTAATTATATCGACTAACTTCAAGATTGTACTACAATGGGGAATGGAACAAAATCCAAACCCCCTTGTAGAGCGAACCTGAACAGTGACAGCCCATAATGTTCGATTTTCTGGGTTTTCAGTGATGTGGGTTTAGTATTTTAGTGCTCCTCCCTGTTTTGAACATTCAGTCTTCTGGCAGGTATTCCTCCCAGCAAAATACATTGTTTTGTGACACTGCTCACCAGCAACTCTATACTTCTGATTTAAACCATATATATGTGGATCTACTATAAATGACTGAAAGTTCATAAAGCCAAATATTATTTGGCCAAGATGAAAATAATGAAACTGAAAATGCTGAGCCATGTAGTTTTCCCAGGGCAAGTAAACAGTTGCCCAAAACTTCACTAAAACACGCCATACTATCTGAAACCCATCTAGGTGGGGGGTTACACCCCCATACCCCCTAACCATATATACCAACTCTGGGATCACACTACAGTGGGGAAAATGGTATATTTCCCCATGCTGGGCAAGTGGACACTTTATTACTGCTGTACTTGCTTATTGTGCATTTGTTTAAATATTTATTAATATCTGAATTTTTATACTGAGACAGTCTTTCCTTTACTGCAAGTTATAAACAAATTGTTACACTTTTGGTGGAATGGTGCTTTACAATATTATACTTTGCATGTGAATTCTGTTCAGACAGAAGGTGTTCACACATAGAAAAATGTAGCAATGCAAGGAAGTCTTCAGTTTCTTAGCTGTGGAAAAGTGTGTGTTTTGATAGATTAATGCTTAAGAATTCTAAGCTTATAAGGGGATGGTTTAAAACATATACAGAAGTAATGCAGGAGTATGTACTGGTCATTCACTTAACACCATAACTCCCCCCCAGCATCTACTCTGACTAGAGTGTGGTGCCTGATTGCAGCTATCTTGTATGTGTAATCAACATTGTGGAAAATGACTCTCTTGTGCAATTATTACACTAATACATATTTATTTGGTCTACAGAACACAAATCTTTTTTTTACAAAAACTATCTGCATGTAATTTAACTACTATCTAAGGAAATGAACTACTAAACAAAATGATGTGGAAATGCAATTTTTTTTTTTTGCTTTCTGTATAAATACATGAACAAGTAGCTTTAAGTGTACTCATGCAAATGTTTATCTGTGATTTATATATATATATATATATATATATATATATATATATATATATATATATACATATGTAGAGTTTTATTTTACTGGTACATATACTACATTTGTATGTAAACAAACAGTGATCACATAAACACTCCATATATTTGTATACAGATGGAGTTTGGTATACACATATTTTGTCCTTTTTTGCATTATTTTAATAACATTATAACTGCATATTTGCAGTAATACATATTTCTTTTTGCAATAAACCTTCTTAGTTTATTTTTTTTAAACCTACTTTTAATATGGCAAAAAATAAATAATACTTAATATAGAACTCTGGCATTCTCACCACTACCTGGTGAACCCACTCTGCCAGATGATCAATCCTAGGCTTCTGTAGGTGGTTGTACCTGTGAAGCACTGGTGGATGGAATGGGAAAGCCCTGTCAGGGATGATAGATGCTCACCCATCTCTTGTCACATATCTAGCTTTTACCATTCTGAACTATAGACACATGCCTGGATCTTATCCAGGTAAGACTCATTAAGAAAGTAGACCGACATTCTGGTCTCCATATTTGACCAGCTCACAGCATAGACTGGTACCTTCACAGGTGTTGCCATTATTTGAAATGCCAGAACCAGGACAAAGAAAGTGTGGTCAGAGCTTTGGTCCACAGGTTTAGATCCATTCTCTCTGGGTTATGGTATCACTTTAACCAGACTCAATCAACCAGCAGGGGCATTAGACCAGGTTCTGTTTAACCAAAAGTGCGTTGTTGCATAAATGTTTTTTAAAGAACTCCATTAACATTTTGATTATATGATGGGGAAAAAAAACAGTATGCAAATCATCAGTTTTATTTAAATTACTTAAAATTGCTCGGCATTGCCTTAGCTACCTTTTTTCCTTTGGACTATTACACCTGAATGTCATGTACTCAAGCACTAGAGTAGAGGTATTATTATTTATTTTTTTAAGATGAGGTGTTACAGAAATAAATATTCCAATGTGTGTGAGTACCAACTTTTATCAAGTACTGACTGGTTTGAGGTGAGAAGGCAAGCCAGATGATGTTAGATGGCCAGAGACTATACTTCATGTTTGTTCAAACTCTTATGCATAGGACTCCATTTTGTTGTGTTTTGTTTTTCCTAAATAAATTATGTGCATACCTCTCAACCTCATAGCGTATGAAGTATGGACCAAGCCATGAAAAAAGTGGTACAAATAAGGACAATTTTGAAATATTGCTCTTACAGATTTAGAAAGTTGATAGAATAACAGGTTTTGCATTAGCATGAATTTTCTGAAGGGTATGAAGTCTAAAACTCAAATGTCTATCATTATTTTCTAACTTCAATCTTTAATGATTTGCCACTAATTTGCCAGAAAGCCACAATTTTATGAAAAAATGGACCAAAAATACAAGGTAAAAATCTGGACATTCTGCAAAAATCTAAACAGTTAAAAGGTATGTTTTTGTGCTGAGCATATCTGAGGTTATTTTCATGTTCCTATGGAATGGTGGGGATTGCTGACACCTGCTGAGGATTGCTCTGGACTCTACCTTCGTCCCCAGCATGTTCGACGTGATGATGAGATATACTGCCAGCTATGCCAGGAGAAGTAGGTCAGTGGATGTGTAACACATTCCAGCACAGCTAGCTGGAATTTTGTAAAGAATTACATGTCATTTGTATATCAAACCAATTTGTACAGATGCTTGTGTTGAAAAATGTATTTGCAAAGCTGCTTGTGTTAAAAATGTACCAAACGTTTGTCCTGCTGGACTCTGAAAGAAATGCATTTGTATGTCGGACTGCATATTACTATTGAAATTAATATTGTAGTGGAGGATACTGGAAAAGAAGAGGTTAAGCTTAGCTTCAGCTACCTTTTAAAAATAGTATGAAATTAAATTACTTAATTTAGGCCATGAATATTGTATCTTACAGTTCTGATTGCAGCCATTGACAAAATGTTTGTGCCAGAGAATGCTTTATTAGCTCATGTAGGAAGACTGGAAGTGTTTTATTGTTTTATGACTTCCAGAAGCTGCAACAGCTCTTAGCAAAGCTCTATGCATGTGTATTATTGACACATATGTGCAAAATTCTGGGTCAGTTGCTAGGAAAGGGGGGTAGTATGGGAACCAGAAGTCAGATGACCAGATGTATGTGATGCCATTCTGCAATCTAGGGCAAAATGGATGGCTTAATACTAGATGAGACTGAAGTCTCAGAGCAGTCTGTTTTTGGAAGTTAACAAAGAAGGACCCTTCACCTACTTCAGCTTGCCTTGCTCTAGTAAGTGATCAGAGAATAGTAATTCTTTATATCAGTCATGAAAATATAGTGAGATTAGTTGAGTACTGTTTTTTTTGCATCTGTGTGAATCTATTCATCTTTATTTTAATATTTCTCATGGCTGCAACTCTGATGTTTATTGTAAACAGATATTCCCTATTTTCATGTTCTTTTATTATTTATTATTAAATATATTTAAACTTTTCTTTGTGGTTGGTCCTTTAGAGAATTTTTTAACCTTTGAGAGTATTTATATCTATTTGGTGACTCTGTGGCCACTCCTGAAAGCCTTACTGCATTGGCTAAACACTATCATTTGTATTAATACTAATTTCACTTGGTATATTTGGGTACCTTTAAAAGAGCCTTAGAGTAGCTGGCTTTGGAGTGTCTAGTGGCAGCAATTACCTTATAGATACAATAAAACTGTAAAATTATTTTATACAATCTAGATCTGTCAAAAGTCATTGGTAATAAACCTTTGTACACATACAAAATAATGTGGAATATTAAATCTTTACTAGAGAACAAAGAACATTTGAATTCCAGTAGTTTTCCTTTCCATGGCACTTTCAAATGTGGAAAGTGCAAGCAATATAGATTTATAATCATAAGCCTAGTACTTATTATACAGCAGGAACTTCTTATTGTAACATTTGTTAATGTCTGTTATGTACTTCACAGATAAAGATTCTAGTTCTTCATCTGTAAATATGTTGTAAATAATTGCTATGTTAAATTGTTAATAGCTATGTAATCCAATGAAACTACTTTCTGTTTATTTTAACTGTGGAGCTTTCCCCCCAGGGCCTCTGCTGAAAATGGACCTACTTCCAGTCGGACACTCCCGGTTAACAAATCTAAATAAAATAAATAAATAATCAATTGTTCAGTAACTAACATCACTGCTTGCAGCTTTGTTGCATGGCCAAAAGGGAGATTTGATTGTGAATTCAAAGGAATTGTATACTATGTGCAATGTGAATTATGCAAGTGGTTTTACATAGATAAAAACATTAGGAAGTTTGCAAGATGTATTTATGAACACAAACTTGCAATCAAAAACAAAGATGATAATAATACTTTAGCAAGAAATTCAAAAGTGCGTACTTTTTTCAATAAATTCTCATTTAGTGTTATTGAAGCTGTCCGTATGGATTTGTTTGCAGGACACTATAAGACTTGGTTAGAGTGCAGTGAATCGTACTGGAAAATCAAACTCAATGCAGACAAACATCCAGGGCTTAATGACAATATTAAGTGCTTTTTATCTGCACCAAAAATTCGATAATTTCAATAAGTTTTTATTAAAAATACAAGATCTGTTCTTTATATATATATATATATATATATATATATATATATATATATATATATATATATATATATATATATATATTGTGTTGATTGGTTGATTGACATCATGGAAGTATTTTTATCATGAGTTTGATTGGTGAAACTGTAACCAAGAAAGTTAACTTTGTAGTTTGTGTCCTTAACATATGCTTTTCATAACTAGCTGTGAGAAAAATTAGGAAGTGAATGCTAGAATAATGTTTGGGCAAACACAGATCGCATAACCTTTTCATATGATTTTTAAATCAGATAGTTTTCTAATTTTGTATGTTCTGAAGAAGTTTTGTTAAATAGAATGAAAGTGCTAATTCTCAACTTAAGCCTGAGTAGTCTCCTTTCATTGGTTGGTAAATTTAAGTTTCTTGTTTAAAATTCTATGCCATTTGCTTTGTTTCATGAATACAAGGTTAGCATTAAGTACCTAAAAGTAAAGGAGATATGAAAAGGTAGATGAGATAAAGTGAATAGCTTTCTGATCACTGATCAGTGACAAGAATTATGTTTTATGCACCTGCAACCTCTGACAATATTTTGGTTGTGATATTACTCTTTATTATATCTGTAACGTAAAATGGACCATTTCTGTAGAAAGTGTCTCTGTATGTCACTGTTATGTAAAGTACCGGTTATTTAAATTAATGGCAGGATGAAATTACTTGCAAACATATAACCCACTGATCAATCTGCTATGAGATACAGCTTAAGCAAAGCACACCAAAACAATGATACAAAACCATACATAAGTCTGAGAAGGAGTAATTCCCAGTGCCACAAAAGTCCTGGGATAATGTGACAAAATTGCTTACCAACAACTTGACATTTGAGTATACATCTGAGTTCATACTGCATCCTTATAAACAGTCTGTTACAGTAATTTGTGCTCTTAACAAGGGCATAACAAAAGTGATATGAATGTACTCAGCAGGCAGTCTATCTAAATATGATATAGAAATAGGCTTCAAACAAACATTTCTTATATACAACCTTCCAGAAGAAGGATAAGAAATGTCTGACACACGAGTCTCTAGCAGAAGATGAACAATTGATAGTACAATTGGCACAATATTACACATACAAACAGGCATAAGGATATTGATGCTTGCTGGTCTGCAATCCCCCATAAACGTTTCCCAAATCTTGTGCAGTGGGGAAAAAGCACAGATTACATAACAAGACATTCCCCATAAAAGTTTCCCAGCTCTCAATGCATGGGGTAAAAACATAGATTACATACAAGACATCCCCCCATAAAAGTTTCCCAGATCTCAACGTATGGGTAAAACCATAGATTGCATAATAAGACATCCCAGGTGTCATGCTATAAGGACAAAAAGCATGGGTTACATAACAAGACAGCCCAATAAAAGTTGCCTAGATTTCAAGCTATGGGTAAATGGGTAAAACCATAGATTACATAACAAGATATTCCCCTATGAATGTTTCCCAGATTTCATGCTATGGGGGGGGGTGTGGATTACATAACAAGACACCCCCCCATAAATGTTTCCCAGGCTTAATGCTATGGGGGAAAGCAATGTATTACATAATAAGGCCAAGTAGATACCAACTAAAGAAGCTATCAAAATTCATCAGAATACAAAGAAAAAATATAAGTAGTGCATGCTCACATAATTATAGGTTATATTGCTGGTACATCAAGGATATTTAGAAGTAAATATGATCTTACATTTTCAAGAAAAAGCAGTTGTGGAAACCAACATACTGCACACCAACCTCCTCAAGTAAATGGCACAAATAAATTAGCAACTCATGTTAACCATGTTAACATTATCCTCTTTAATACTTTACTTATCAGTGTATAATTCTTCTGGGAATGGAAGAAAACAAAGAGTTGGGTCAGCACTGTAACTGAGAAAGTATAATTACTATAATGCAGGAAAAAAAAAACAACAAAAAAATGAAAAATTAAAAAAAACAACCTCATGTCATGTGGCAACACAACCCTGGCCCTTGTGTCAATTTAAAAATGTAACCCGGTAAGTGTCATTAGATCAACATTTCCAATATACAATAATTGACTGAGGTACTTCAATTAATACATTGTGAAAACAGAGCTATTGAATGAATTACCAAATCGCAGGCAGGTGTTACTTGCATCATCTGAGGGAGGTGACACACAAAAAGGCTAAAGAAAGCAATTTTTCTTGGTCAGTGAGAGAGTAGCTTTTTTTTTTTTTTTTTTTTCTGCTGCTATAAATTCAGTGCATTTGCATGGAGCTTCTCACCTCAGAGAAGATGTTAGTAGTGCCCTGCACAGACCCAAATGCCTAGATAGCAACGTTTACCTACACAACTACCCGCTGATCTGTAAGCATCTTAAGACAATGTACCAATTAATTCTTATGGAAACAAAGATGGTATGTGAGAGATGTACATACACAATTTAATTGGAGGTCAAAATCTTACATAAAAAAAAGCTTGTCAAAAATGCACACACTGCATCCACCACACACATAGTGCCCACCACTCACATAGAAACCAGCTTATGCTGATTTACTCAAAAGCAATCTTTGCAAATCTAAAATACCTCCTAAACTTACAAACTGCAATGGCTAACCTCAGCAGATTCAAAACTCAAATAACATTCACCAAAATCAACACCACCACACACGGACTTACACCCAGAGGAGCCTCAAAAGCAAAGCCTATAAGGCAAACAAACATACTTGCCAGGACGTTAATGAGAAGGGACTCTATGATACGACAGACAGATGTCCCAGTCACCAGACTGAAGAAGGAGGAGATAATGGTTAGCTGCTTATCGTAAGCCAAGAGCTACTAAGTACGGCATGCACTCAAGTCACTTCTCCAAATGTACTAGAATGATTCTATCACAGGCCATGTCAGTGTAAATAACCTGAGACATACCTCCTTATACTATATGAAGACAGACATTGTTGATCACTAAATCTATATGTCTCAGGCTGGTATATGCCTGGCATTGAGCCGCATTCTACCTTCACTAAGGATGATGCCACAATACAAACAAAAGATGATTAACTTCAATAATTGGCTTAGTTTTTGATGTCATTCAAGGGGAATTCAATATTTGTCAAAATGGGATGACATGGTTAAAAATCCAAGTTGCTTTGCCAAGGTGGCCCTCCAGGCAGCCATATATTGGCTAAAACTTTATCCCTCCCCCTTAGAGCATTTTTTTAAGCAATATCAAATTGACTTAACAAATAAATACAAAAAATTCTTAAGGTGTTACTGCTCACTGCTCAGTGCTAGGAACTTAATAAATGCCACACCATTGAAGCTTGGCTTACCCTGCAGACTATAGATATCTAAGCTTTTACTAAAACATGATTTAAAGCCACAGAAATTACTCTGGCAGTGCATGTTTGCAGTACTTCCACCCATACAGACCATCAACTACACAAACAGGGTAAATGTGGAGAAGTCTTGATCTATACATAGATACATAGGTTAGTACTAGGCTAACTGCCCTTGTGAGCCATTGTAAGCCTAGCCAATTATCCCTTGTGAGACTCAAATGCTGCATCTTGTGTTTGTAAGGCAAACACCTTAACCATTAGGCCATATATTAACAACAAGTATACCTCTTGGCTGATCAAACAGAATGATGCCTAGGAGTTTATCCACATGCAACTCACTATAGACAAAGTCCCATACCACATCCTAGCAAGCTGTAGATCACCATCTATATCCAAAGAAACCCATAGCTCAGACTTTGACCACCTGGAGACACTCACCATGCAATCTAATAACCTATTCATGGGGAATTCAACTATCCTTATATAGACTGGGAAACCTACACAGCTTCAAACTTGGTGGCACAATTATTCCTGGATATTATTAAGACAAACACCCTTGACTAGATAGTGAAAACACCACTACAGGTTGTAACATACTGAATCTGGTACTCCCTAACATGGGAGAGTGCTGCCCCCCCCCCACACACACGCACACACATGTTAACTACTCACTGATGAGCTCAGACTACAAAGCTACCTCCTTCAAAATAAAAATCAAATTGGTAACTCCAGTAAAGCATGTAACAGTTAGGAACTATTCCAAAGTAAACTACCTTCTAGTAAGGGATATTTTGCCAGAATTCAATGCCCCTTCAAACCTACAGTTCGCAGCAACCTATGCAGAATTGTTCACAGAGTCCCTGTATAACTATGTAAATGGAGGCATAGAAGCTACTCTAACTACTAGAAGTAAGCCCAAAAAGCAAATTATACTAATGAAATCCTAACCTATCTGTGGCTAAAATCAGGAAAAGGAACTACCATATAAATAAGAACTCTATCATCAAATAAACAGGAAACTAAGAGGACTAATTAAGTCCAACAAGGTCAGTTTCAAGGGCAAGGTAGCCTCCCAGGCAAAAGACAACCACAAGGCCTTCTACAGCTACATACAAAACTTCTAAGACAGCGCGCAGCAGTGTGCAGAACTGCAGGTATATAGTGCCACTTTTACTGAGCAGAGTGACATAGCGAACCTGCTAGCTGACAAATTAAGTTCAAACTTTAGCCTCCACTCCCCCTCAGCCACACTTCAAGAAATACCTATAGGCATACCCCTCCACAACTATTAGCAGGGAGCAAATCCTGGTGGTGCTTGCTAAGGCCAAAAATACAGCCTCAATAGGTACAAATGATATCTTGGGATGACCCCAAAATTGCCTGAAACAAGATCTGTCATTGTCACTGGAGTCATTATTTAACTATATTCTCAAAACAGGGTTTTATCCCATGTAACTGAAGGACTGCAACTGTTATCCCTCCTCACAAGGGTGGACCATCAACTGACTGCAGAAACTATAGATACATCAGTCTGTCTAGTCTTATATATAAAGCTACGGAATGAGTTATCATGGAAATGATCAACAAACACATAGGCAACTTTCAGGCACTGAACCCAAACCAGTTTGGTTTTGGCAAAGATAGGACATGATTACTAAACCTGGTTGACTTCCTTGAAAAGGTCACCAAAGCAATAGATGAGGGAGAAATGGTGCATACCACCTACTTAAACCTGGCTAAGGCACTCAGTACAATACCCCACTTGGGCATTGTTGACAAACTCAATAAACTGGGCCTAAGCTCATTCAAAACTCACTGGCTTGCCAGCTGACTGACAGATAAGACCCATGAAGTCAGGATACATTAGACCACCTTCACAAAGAGTCTAGTCAACAATAGTGTCACCCTTGGCTCTGTGCTGGGCCCACTCCTCTTTGGCATCAACTTTTCAGAGGTCAAGTCTTATGTCAGGGTCCTTTGGCTAACCAAGTTCACAGATGACTGCAAATTAGGAGCTATTATAAGTTTCCCTCACAACACTAACATCTTGCAAGAGGGTCAAACACAGACAAAGTCACAAGTTAAAACTCAGTGCCAAAAAATGCATCATAATACTTGTTGAGAAGTCAGCCAACCAGTGAAACTACATCATTGATAAGACATTTGTAAGAACTGGCCCAGTAGTCAGGGATCTGGAAACATATGTAGATAATAATATGGACATTGACAAGCATGTGGATAGGGTGGTTAGAAAATCATTCTATGTCATCCAGCGTATAAGTAGTGGCATGTGGTCCAAGTCCAAGAAAGTTGTAGATTCTCTTTACTCAGCCCTAATGAAAACCATCATTGAGTATATTGCCCCCTTCAGCATGCATCTGTCCAGACATATGCAGCAACTTGAATGCCCACAAAGGCTCTTTACCAAAAAATATTCTGTGCACAAACCTATTACCTTATGCGGATTGTCTTAAAGCCCTATCTCTATACTCAGTCTCCTCAGACTACTGAGATGTGACCTATGCCTGGCATTCAAAGCTGCCCTGGTTCTAGCTTTGATGGACCTTTTGTACAGCTGCAGAATGATCAGCATTAGAACAACTTGATGTAAGGATTTAAATTTTGCTTATGACATAAACAGGACTTGTTAGCATGAATGATATTCTGGAATAGGCTCCCCATCCATGTGAAGCAAAGTCCCTCCCTAACCCTATTTATGTGTAACCTTGATCAATGGATGGGAAAGAAAAAATGTACCCTGGGTCTGGCCCCCATGTCTCTGATGCACAGATGCAAACAGTAAATTATCTCCAATCTAACAAACCCCATCCAACCAATATTTTGCAACATCTAACTTACCCCCTCTTAATATAAATGCCCAGATACAAAGATACTCATTTGGATTGCTTGGCTAGGCTTATAAAGGCCCTAGAAGTCATGATGCACTGAGCACAGTATTAGACCCTTTCATCCAACACTAGCCTCCATACAGTCCTCCTTGAAAAGCTTTGTGCTTTTTTTCTTTTAATGAAAGTCTCATTTCAAAAGAGATCTTGGTGGCAGATTGATCTAATGACAATCACTGGATTGGGCCACAATCAACATCCTCAAATTCTAGAAAATGCAAAGTGTAGTTAAAGTCTTATAGTGAAATGTACACTACTGTCTGACTGGATACCATAGGGAAGGTTTAAATCTATTCTGTTGTAATATCTTGTTCGGTGGACCAAATTCTTTCCACTTATGCTGTATCCAAAGAGAATTGAATCTCATGTTGTTTGCCATGAAGTAGTGCCAAGGTGCATACTGCTATCAAAATTCTCTCCTTATCTTGAAAATAAAAACTCTGATTATGATACAGCCTGTTTAAGAATTCAGATTAGAAGAATCATGTATATGGGATAAGCTTGCTCATTTGGATGAAGCATAAACATATCTGGTCCCAGAATGGATGGAAGCTAAGTTCACAGAAATTCATTAATATCATGACCATTCTCACTCTCAAATAATCCAAAGCTACATATGTTGATTAATTATGTCCTGCTGTTCTGCCCCACCAGTCATTTTTAGTAGAACAGCTTTTCGTTTAGGAAGAAATTCTACATGTTACTCAGTTTCATCAGGAAGCCTTCCACTAATGTCAAAACTATTATATAAAACTTTTCTTTGGGCTGTCTAGCTTTCATCACCACTTCCCTTACCTTGGCCTTGAGGTTTACACACTGCTCATAGTTAGATTGATGAAGTATGGAAATCCCACACCGAAGTCAGCCATCACTCCTGAAAGAAGAAGCAGATGTATTTACAGCGAATATCTCAGGGAACTTCTCCATTCAACTCTGAGTTCACATTCTAGACCCAATTCAGGGTACACTTTAAACATTTTGCCTCATATCTAACTTTGGTTAATCTGATCAGGGACCAGAGTTCCTTGTCATGTTTGGCATGAGTGTTTCTGGTAACTTGAGAGTTATACTGATTTTTACATGCAATGAGCTTTTTTATTTTATTGTAGAACTAGTTTCTGTTCTGGTTCCACCTTTGGGGTTTATTTTAAATCTGTTCTTGTATTTATTTCATAGGGGGAGCAGATGCATCTCTTGCAGCTATTTACATGTGTATTATAAGATTCTACATATGCAGAGGGTTCATGGGGTAGAAAAGAGGATATTGAATTTACCCAGGTCATCACTCAGTTTTAGAAGATTAGCTTTAGCATAATCTCTGAATAACAAGCTATGAGGATGCTTCCAGCTTCAGCCTTACGATGAATGTGACTGATTTGTGTTTCAATTTGAAAACTGAAAACAGATCTAAGTTATACATAGCAGTAACAAGTAATATATACTTTTTATTCTATGACAAAGGCACAAGCACTCATCTCTTTTTTTATTTAGTAAACCATGATATAAATAAGTAATACCTGCTTGAATCACAGTTTCTAATTTTAATAAGAATGCATATTGATTTTTGACATAGATCTTACATAAGAAGTTATGGCAACAGTCTATTTTAGTCATTTGTATGCCAATATCATTCCCATACAATTAGTTTTCCCTTTTTTGCTTTGTTCTTCCTCAAGGAAAGTGTATATTACCCTTATTCTCTCTCTCGATGTGTATATACAGTATATCTCTATCTATGGGTCCCCCTTCAGATGATTGAAATTTTAAAACTTCGACTTTCATATAGCCAAGACCATATGATCAAAGTTTTAAAACTTTGAACAGTCTGAACGAAGATGTCTGTACAGGACGGAATGGGAAAATTTCCCTTTTCCTCACTATAGTGCAATCTCGGAGTTGGTATATTCAGTAGCAGGGGTTGTGGGGTGCAGGAGGGGGTTGCCCCCCTGAAACTCATCCAGGAATTTTGTTTTGTTTTATTTTATTCAGGTGTTCGAACTTTTGTAATGCAGATCATATGTTCTCGGCCATATGAAAGTCGATGTATTAAAATTTCGATCATCTGTAGGGGATCCATATCTATCTATATATATTTATATCTATATAATAACTTTAGCAATGATGAGGTAGCATTCAACAACCTCATTCATTTAGGAAGTCAAAAAAGAGCAATGATTATGTACTGTTACATTACAGCTCTTTCCATCTTTCCAGAAGGTCAGTGTGTTCTGAATAAAATTTATCATGCAGACATTGGGTAATATTCATAGGCATTTTATATATATTATCCAGAGTATTTTATATGCTTCTGTGCTACATGGTAAGTGGAGGCAGTTTATAGACTCTAGCTGTTTACTTGTTTACTTCGCATATGTCAGTAATCTCAAAGGTAACTCCCACATCTGCTCTGAACTGGTGGTCAAGAATACCA
Source organism: Protopterus annectens (assembly GCF_019279795.1). Taxonomy (NCBI): domain Eukaryota; kingdom Metazoa; phylum Chordata; order Ceratodontiformes; family Protopteridae; genus Protopterus; species Protopterus annectens. Next base: position 910,772,180 of record NC_056732.1, read on the forward strand.
CATACAAAAATGCCACAGATATAGACAACCTGCTGGCAGACAAGTTCAGTTAAAACTTCACCCCCTGTCCCCCCATCACTAAACCAGGACATCCCCAGCACCTGACCCCCTCCCCTCATCACAAGGGAGCAGGTTATTAATGCCCTCTCAAAGGCAAAAAATACAGCCTTCATGGGACCTGACAACATCCCTGGCTGTGTCCAATGTGAACTCAGGCAAGAGCTCTTAGCACCAATAGGCACCCTATTCAACCAAAGCCCGTGCAACGACTTCATCCCAGCAGAATAGAGGACAGCCACTCTCATCCCTCTGTACAAAGGTGGAGCATCCACAGACCCAGGCAATTATAGGCCGATCAGCCTAACTAGCCTGGTCTGCAAGGCCATGGAATGCATTAGCATGGACCTGCTAAACAAGGACATTGGTTACCTCCAAATGCTTGATTCCACTCAGTTTGGTTTTGTCAAAGGGAGATCATGTCTGTTAAACGTGGTTGCCTTCTTTGAAACAGTCAACAAAACCATGGATGAGGGCAAGACAGTGCACACCATCTACACTGACCTACTGAAAGCCTTCGACACTATTCTTAACTCGGGCATAATAGATAAACTCTCCCAGCTAGGCATCAACCCATATGTTCCAGATGGGTAACTAACTGGCACACTGATAGAACCCACTCAGTCAAAATAGGGGAAGCCACCTCTAGTAGTAGACCCATAACAAGTGTGCACACCAAGGATTGGTCTTGGGGCCTCTACTGTTTGGGATATACTTTTCTGAGGTGCAAGCCAAAAACAGTGGTCTGTGGCTGACCAGGTTTGCAGATGACTGCAAGCTGGGCATTGTCATAAATTTTCTTAGTGATTTGAACATCCACCAAGAGGGCCTCAACCTGGTGCCAGAAGCATGGCCTCAAACTGAATGCCAAGAAATGCATCATTATCTCCTTTGAGGAAAATGGTCTCCCCACTAATTATCACATTAATAACAATGTACTAAGCATGCAATTAGTCGTGAAGGATGTGGTCATCCAGGTTTATAGCAACCTGACTTTTGACCACCATGTTGCCTTTGTTGTACAGAAGGCTTTCGACATGGCCCACCTCATAAGTAAGGGTATTTCATCCACAAACAAGTAGGTCATAACATCCCTGTACTCCTCCCATATCAGACCCATTATCAAGTACAATACGCCCTTCGGAATGTACCTTGCCAAGCACATGCAGCAGTTGGAGAGACCACAGAGGTTCCTGACCAGGAAAATCCAGGGTCTCAAACATCTCTCCCACACAGATAGGCTAAAAGCCTTGTCCCTCTACTCAGTCTTGTACAGACTGCTCAGATGTGACCTGTATCTGGTATACAAGGCCGTCTCAGACTCAGCCTTCATGGAGTTGCTGCATATCCGTAAGTCAAACTCCACTCGAGCAACCCACACGCAAGGTCTCAACCTGGTCTGTGACATTAATAGAACTTGTTGGCAGGATAGATTCGTGTCCCAATGACTCCCTCATCTGTGGAATAGACTCCCTCTCCATATCAAGCACAGTACCTCACTAGCCCTCTTTCAGAGGAACCTGGATGACTGTGTGGGAAACAGGAAATATACGTCTGGGATCCCACCTGTGTCTTTGCTGGACAGGGAAAACAGGTGCTAACTTTGTGGGAACATGGGTGAAATTCTTGGCTAGGCTTATAAGGGCCTCCAGGCCAATAGGCTAGTATCGCCCTATGAAACGATGTGATGCTTATTTTTGCATAATAATTAACAGTGTATACAAATGAATGAAACATGACATGGAAATCATGTTGCACAATATAATGAGAATAATGAGATGAAAGAGGCGGGAATAAAACATTTGAATTATATACATGTCAACACAGACTTTAGCATATTTCTTTCATGTATGTATGTATACAGTGATAAAATACTTAAAAACATGAGCTGCATCTCATAGACATGTTGGGAGTTGCAATAGCTTGTTTTCAGGAGCAGTCAGTTTGCTCCCATTGCATTCCCCAGATATGGCCTAGTTGCACATCCCTGCAGAGTTAGAGAGTGGAAGTACTTCAGACAGTGGCTGATTTATCACATCGTGACAAAGGACGAGACTGTGGCAAGATGGTGGAGAGCCCAAACAAGATGGATGACTAAGCCTAAAGTTTTAAACAGGTATGCATACATCTGCATAAAAATAATGTTCCCATGAAGGAAAAACAACCCAATGGAGAAAAAAAAGAACAGATGGTTGCATTTAAGGGTGCAAATAAAGATGAGCAATTTTGCATTTTGCTTGAAAAAGTAATCATAATCATAGTAGGTCAGGCTGCAAACTCCGTGAAACAAACAAAAAGGCAAAATCAAATAGAAGTGGAAAGGATTCAAAGAAAGGAGAAAGTTCTGGAGAAAGACAAAACAGCATTTAAAGCTGAACTGCAGAAACAGATTCACTGAATACAAGCTCTGAGAGATACAATAAAAAGATAGAAAAAAGACAAGATGATATTTAAAACCCCTCAAAAAGAAGAAATATCAAGATAACTGGAATACAAGAAAGAGAGAGAGAGAAAGAGAGATGGTGACCGCAAACAGGAGCAATGTGTAATGTGGCTTTTACCAGAGAGTTTTATGTCAGCAGGAAATCAAGAGACCCTAACAGAGAGGAAACACAGAGTGAAATGGCAGCAGCAGAAAGCAGACCGAGGCATGTCTGGCATGTTTCCATTCCTTTGCCATAAAAATAAAAACCTATAAGGCAAACAAAAAGCCATAAAGTTACCCAATTTGCAAAGTTGTTCATAATGCTGGTCAAGGGTTACTCAGAAACGCTCCACAACTGAAGAATAGCTATGCTGAAGCTATCCAATGAACTAAAAATGAATGAACAGCTGCATAGTTGAAACACCTTGCACTTCTGGAAATATAGCAGGAAAGGGAATGGTTCAGGCTATTCAATAGGGAGGATGTTGAAAGGTTTGAACAAAGGTATCACAGACAGCAACACAACACAGTCAGTAAAAATCTGAATCCGCTGTAAGACATGGCCTGAGAAAGCAACCTTAGAAGTAGTAGAGGTGACACAGAGATCCTGACAGGATGTGCAACATCAGACACTGAAACCCTGGAAGGGAAGAAGAGAAGATCCAGAAGTTCAAAGGGGTCACATACAAGTAAGAGAGATAAGCATTAAATAAACAAATCACAAAGGCAAAAACAAGGAGATAGGGAAAGACATAAAATAGTGCAGGGGAAACAAGTGAAATAGTTCATCAAAGGGAAAGAACAAAAAGAAGTCACTCCTAAGGGAGATTTATGCTCAAAAATTGAAGGAAAAAAAGAAGCAGAGACCAACAAGGGGGGTTCTAAGGAGATGGGAGGAAAGCATGCCAAATGAACTAGATAACTCAGAATTGAACTGATGGACAAGTGAGGGACTAAACACGTTGGATGAAAGCATTTATGATACATGGCAAAAATCAAAGAAGTGGAAGTAGGGAATGCAGAAGGAAAGAAAGTGACTATAGAAACAGAGAAACAATAAATAACTGAAATGAATGGTCACTGAAAGGCAGGTGACTCACAGTAGGGCAGGAAGGATGTATTAAATGAACTAGATCCTTACCTTGTGAAACACAACATCAAAACTTTACAAACAATGGGAGGAAATTAATCAACTTCTAGGACAATAATGGGTGATGCCATCATGGGGACAAACAGGCAATCTAAGGTAAGTGAAATAGTTTACATAGCTACTTAATTATGTACAATACAGTGCAGTAAACATAAGTTTAAAATGAAACATGCAATTACTGCTGATGTTGTAAATGGGAGAGAGGAGAAGGAATGTATTCAGGGAAACAAGGAAAGTAAGGTAAAGCACAACTCACAAACAAATGTTAAATAAAAGAATGGTGGTAGATAAGTAGCATAGTAAACACCTGTAAGATTGCAAAGAAGAAATGTTGGATGTTATCACACAAATTAACTTGGCACACCAGGCATTTTAGCAACTTTAGGGAGGGGAGTCAAATGCATGGGAATGCTGGAATATAAAAAGATTGTGACATCAGTGCTGGATTGACATACGGTGTGTTAATGAAAGGGGACATTGCAATGTCACAAAGAAATATCTTAAAATGCCCATGTCCAGGGAATACTCATGCACATACAAGAGATAAAAAAACAGGGATCCAGGGACAAGGAATGGGGAGGAGGGGTACAAGTGTAAGCAGCCACCAGAGTACAATAACACTGTTGCTCTCAGTGGGTAGGCCTAGAGGAACAGTTATTCCAGATGATCACAAATGAGAAAGCCTGGAGGAGTGTGCTAAAACAAAGTACAAATAGTTACATGGAACATTGGAGATTTGTGAAATCCTTTCAGAAGAAGTAGAGTATGGAAAAAGTCAAAGAAGATGGAGTGAGATATTTTTCTATTACAAAAAACAAAAGTGAAAATAAGACAGGATGCTCTGTTACAGCTACCCGAAGGGAGAACTGGGGACCAAGAAAGAGGGATGAAAGAGGGGAGTAGCAAATGTATTTCATAGAGGGCTTCAGATAACCCCAAAGAAACTGATAAATCTGTGGTATAGGCAGATGGATTATCTGTCGAGGAAGAGTGAAAGGTGCATGCTGGACACCAGGAAAAATGCATGCACCAAAAGGGATAAAGCAGGAGTCCACATGAATGTTCTGCTACTAACTCATCACACAAAAAATTAGTTGGAATAGTGATAAATGAGTTCTATAATATCAATAAAGAACCAGAAAAAGGACAGGTTGTGTGGAAACAAAGAATATAACAAAAAAAGAAAAATGAGACAAGGACTAGACCAAGGAATGAAAATGGTAAGGTGGCTGAATATATGGAGGGAAAAGCTTCCATTTGAGAGGGAAAACAACTTCTCAAGAAACATTTTAGTACAGTCAAGTAGGTTAGATAGGTTCATAGGGATGGAAAAATTAACTGAAATAATGGAAGAGATCCAAATACAGGATAGACACATATCAAATTGTGCAGCAGTGAGACTTATGGTAAATGTGCAGGAACAAAAAACAGTGAGATGGGGTGGAGGTGGACTAACTATAAATGGAAGGAAACAGTAACCAAGGACACATTACAAGGACTAGTATAGAAATAAATGCAGGCCAATATGATATACAAGGATAAAATGGAAGAGCATTGGTGGGATAGAATCAAGGCCAATGTCAGGGGAAAATGGATGAATGCAGAAGAAATAAGTAAGGGGGAACTGAGGAGTTAGAAAGACAGCGAGTACATTAGGAAGCCAAAATCAACGATAGTAGAAGGGAAGTGCTACAGGTTAGCAAAAATGCATTAAGAATAGAATTAGGCAGTAAAATTTACCAGGGTGAACTTTTTTTGTTTCTATTCTCCACCTTACTACTCTGACATTTATATAACTTTTTTATTGAATGTTGTATGCAAGTAGAAAAACATTAGTGAATACATTTCCTTTGTACAGCATTGCCTTCATGGTCTGTATAGTTTATATACTGTAAAAAATTTCTGAATATGTTTTATTCTGTAAAAATGTTTGCTGATCTGTACAATTGTGTTTTTCTCTGTGGAGATTTTCTCCCCGGGCCTCCCCTGAAAATGGGTAACTAGCCCAGTCGGACTTTCCCAGTAAATAAATGTTAAATAAATAAATTACAATACTGGAAGAAGCCAGCTGGTTCACAGATCATACCCAGTAATTTAGTACTAGGGTACAGTCCCTCAGGGATTGGTTCTGGGACCATTCCTTTTTGGAATCTACTTCCCCGAAGTCAAAGGCAATGACAAGGGCCTCTGGCTGACCAAATTTTCAGAAGACTGCAAACTAGGTTCAGTTATAGACTCCTCCACTGACACTAATGTTCTTCAATAAGGGCTGACACAAACGAATAGCTTGTGTCAAAGTCATGGTCTAAATCTAAATGCCAAGAAATGCATAATAGCATCCTGCTGGAAGTCATCCACCCCTGGTAGCTATCATACTGATAACAAACCCCTAAGAGCTGACCCATGAGTCAAGGAATAAAGGGCACACATAGACAGTAATCTAGCCTTTGATCATCAAGTATCTACAGTAGTAAGGAAATCATTCTGTGTTGTGCAACTAATAAACAAAGATACACCATCTAGGTCATGGGAGGTCATTGCTCCACTGTATTCAGCAATTATCAGACCTATCATTGAATACAGTGCCCATTTTGGTATATACATAATTCAGCACATCCACAGGATCATAGGATCATAGGAGGTTACTAGGCTACTGAACCTAGGGCTGTTACAAGCCTAGCCAAGTTTTACCCTTATTTCTACAATCAGCACCCATCATCCCTGTCCAAGAGCAACATAGGTGGGCCCCCTGGGGTGTATTTATGGTTACCCATCCAATTGTCCAGATTGTGTTTGAAGAGGGACAATGAGGTGCTCTGCTTGACATGAAGCAGGAGTCTGTTCCAAAGGTGTGGCAACCTCTGGGAAACAAATCTGTCCCTCCAGCAGGTTCTATTAATGTCACATACCAGATTAAGGCTATTAGAGTTAGTAACCCGTGTACCATTTGACTTACGGATATGCAGCATTTCCAATACAGCAGGCTCATAGACTGCCTTATATGCAAGGCAGAGATTGCCTCTGTGTAGTCTGTATGAAACAGAATAATGCTGAGGTGATTTCAGATAATCCTCATAGAAAAGATGCTGAAGACCTTGAATTTTCCTTGTGAGGAACCCTTGTGGTCTCTCCGATTGCTGCAATTGATTGGAAAGGTACATACCAAAAGGGCCATTGTACTCAATTATTGGCCTGATGAGGGGACGTTTAACTTCTTTTTTAATGCAGGCAATACCCTTGTTTATGAGATGAGGAATATAGAATGCCCTTCTTACCACTGTGGAGACATGGTGATCAAAGGTAAGGTTGCTGTCAACTTGTGTGCCCAGGTCTTTTACCACTGACTGCGTACTTAGGGTGTTGTTATTGATGTGGTAGTTAGCAGGAGCATCACTCTTACTGAAAGGGATGATAATACATTCTTTGCATTGAGTTTAAGACCATGACTTTAGCACCAGTCATTTGCTTGCTTAAGACCCTCTTGTAGGATGTTGACATTGTTTGGAGATTCTATGACCGCTCTCAGTTTGCAGTCATCAGCAAACTTTGTCAGCCACAGACCTTTACATTTAGCTTGCACTTTGGAGAAATAGATTCCAAACAGTAGAGGTCCCAGGACTGATCCCTGTGGAACATCACTGGTTACAGGTCTGCTGTTAGAGGTGGATTCCCCTATTATGACTATATGGGTTCTATCAGTGAGGCAGTTAGCAACCCATCTAATGATATACAGGTTGATACCTAGCTGGGTGAGTTTGTCAATTATGCCTGAGTGGGGAATAGTGTCAAAAGCCTTGGCTAAGTCTAGGTAGGCTGTATGCATAGATTTCCCCTCATCAAGAGCCTTGGAGACTGTCTCAAAGAAGTCCACCAGGCTTAAGAGGAAAGATATCCCTTTGACAAATCCAAATTGAGTAGAGTCAAGTGTTTGGAGGTTACCAATGTCTTTGTTGATAAGGTCCACAATGATTCTCTTCATGGCCTTAGAGATAAGGCTACTCATGTTAATAGGTCTAGAGTTCCCAGGGTCAGTGGAAGCACCACCTTTGTACAAGGGGAAAATGGTGGCTTTTTTCCATTCAGCAGGGATGAAGCCAGTGCTTAGACTATTATTGAAAAGAGTACCCAATGGCGTTGCTAATTCTTGTTTGAGCCCATGTAGGACACAGCCTGGGATGTTATCAGGTCCCATGGATGCTGTGATTTTGACCTTAGAGAGGGTGTTCATGACCTGCTGTCTAGAGATACAGGATAGAGGACAGGTGGTAGGGATGTCTTGGGGTAAGTATGGCGAGGAAAGGGGAGTGAAGTTTTCACAGAACCTGTCAGCTAAAAGGTTAGCAATGCTCACAGGCTTGGTATATGTGATATCATTAACTATCAATTCTGCACAGATCTGAGCCTTTTCTTTTAGGTTAAGGATGTAGCTAAAGAATGCCTTATGGTTGTCCTTAGATGAGGAAGCTAATTTGGATTCATAGTTAGCTTTGGAGGACTTCACAAGGAGTCTTAATTGCTTGTTTAAGCTGAGGAGGGAGTGTTTCTAGTTTGGTGACTTGCTCCCTCTTAGTCATAGACAGCAATTTCTTCCACTTATTGAAAAGCCTGTTAATGGCAGTTGCCCACCAGACAGGTTTGCTCTTCCTTGAAGAGCTTATTTTGGTCCTATCAGGTACGGCCAAGTCAATGCATTTTTTCAGGTGTTTGTATAAAGCATTTGTGTAGAACTTGACATAGTTGCCAGTATCATCTGAGGGAAGAGATGCAGTGAAGGTATTAATACCATCCTGCAAGTGGTCATAATCTGTTTTGGAGAAGTTTTTTTTATTTAGTTTGTGTTATGGTTTGGGGGGGGGGGTGAGGTGTGATAGTAATTTTGAATGAGACTGATTTATGGTTAGATCTCACCAAGGAAGATCTCACAATGGTGGTGCTACAGTGGTTCTCCATATTGGTGAGGATGTTGGCACCCCCTTGTGGGGGTGTCAACTAGCTGGTCCAGGGCATTTGGAGTTAATGAAGTCGACAATTGGAACATCCACAGAGCTTCATTACTAAAAAAATACAGGGCAAAAGTAACATGTCCTATGCAGACTGCCTGAAATCCTTATTCCTGTATTCTGTTTTGGGGAGAACTATGACTGTCATACAAGGCATTTTAGGACCCCACCCTGAAAATGTCATGGAAGTCTGCAAAACAAACAGAATTACCCATTCTAGAGTTAAACCTTGCCTGTGATATACACAGGACATGCTAGAAAGGCAGGCATGTATACCAGAGACTTCCCCTTCTTTGGAAGAGGCTCCCCATCCATGTGAAGCACAGTTCCTCCCTAATCCAATTCAAGTGTAACTTGGGTACTTCAATGTGGAACAGGTAATTTATCCCTCGTTTGGCACCTATATTCCTAATGGACAGGCAGCCTGTAAATGTTTCATCTCCCAGGCCTCTGCTGATATTTATCAAGGGTACTGGAACTTTTCAGAGATTTTGGATGCATGGCTAGGCTTAAAAAGGGTCCAGTGGTCATTAGCCTACTATACACCTATGAATCTATAAACCTACTCTGGGGTATTGTGAGAGGCATAATGGAACCAGCCAAGAAATACAAGAAGATGCTGGCAGAGAGAGAGAGAGAGATGGAGGATATGTGGAGGAGATGGAAAATATTTTGAAGAGAAAGAACTAATCAGTGAAAGATTTGAGGAATACTACAGGGAGATTTACAAACAACAGAAAGGATATAATCTTCAGAATGGAACTAGGAAAAGAAGGTAGCGGGATATATTTTTGTATTTATTTAGTTAATTAGTTAGTTAGTTACATTTGATTACCAGGAAGTCCAACTGAGTAGGTGCCCATTTTCAACAGAGCATGTGGACAAAATCTCCAATGTATTATAAAAACATTTTAAGAACAATAATTTTACAATCTTCAAATATAATACAAAATATCTACAGTTTAAATAATTATACCAAACTAGACATAATGTGAAAATATTGGTTAAGAATAGATGCTACTTATATTGCAATGATTTAATATTTAGAAAGATTGTAACCACTTTATAGAGAAATTAAAAGTAAGTCAGTATAATACCAAAAACAGATCAAGAAACAGCTTACAACACCGTAAATATCCACAAGGCAAAAAGCTGAAACCACGAGCAGGTAACAGATGGATGTAGCACTCAAAACGAAAGCCAATGCACGAAGTGAAGGAAAATACTTCTTTTAATGAACCAAATGAAGCACAAACACATTCTCATTAAAAGTTTTCATCCACACTAAGGCAGACTTCATCAGAATGCAAGACAACTGTTTTTTGAAATATTTAAAAACCTTTTGGCGCCAAAAGTCACTCCATACACCAAAATTTAAAGTGACCCAGTGCCTATTTCAACAATTCATGTAACCACATACAAAAATGCAGAATTCCTATCAATTCAACTATAAATTCATTAACTAATATAAATAAATATAAGTAAATCTATACTAAAAATAATATGATGTATCAACTTTAAGTACATCATCTTAAAATATATAATTTCACATATATAAATTGTAAACAATGATGAGTTAATTAAATTAAGTTAAGACGTTTAAACAGTTTTCATTGTATCAGACGTTGAGCACATACTGACCAGTACATTTCATTAAAATAACCAGTACATTTCATATGATGACCAATGCATTTCATTAGAATATATAATGACCAGTACAATCCATTAGTAAATAAAAACAATTGTGTCTAACTATAAAATACTGTATACACACTCATAAAATTTCTGACATACATTACATATACATAAAAGTATATGCATAAATGTTAATGTAAATGAAAATGTAAAATTGTAAATATAATAAATATAAATAAATATATATATATATATATATATATATATATATATATATATATATATATAAGGTGTCTTCCTAACTAGACTAACGTAGTTGTAAAATAGGCTTTATGGTAATGTACTCATTCAGTCCTGGTTCCCTAGCAGTATCAGTGAGTATTTTCCATATACTTTCTCTCTTACACAGAAGATCCCTAATGTTGCCACCATGTGGACCTACTGCAACTTGATCAATTATCGCAAACTTAAATATATGAGTATCCCCATGTTTGTCTATATAATGCATTATTCACGTCCTTAGTTCTGATACTATATAGGTGATGGTAAATTCTCTTTTTAAACTGTCATTCAGTTTTACCTATATAGAAACCAGGACATGACATGCATTTTGCTAAATATATGACATAACTACTGTTACAATTACCTTGCCTAAAATAAATATTAGTTCAAATAATATTCTATAAAGTCACCCCGTCTACATCCAATATCGCATTACATTGCCTACAACTACCACATTTCCTAGTATGTTTACTCTGATCCTTTGTTATTCCTAATATGGGTCCAGTCTCTAATTTCTTCTTTATATTTGCTCCCATTTTATGGACAAATAAAGGTGTGTCACCTATTATTTTTTTTATCTCTTGATCAACCACTAGGATATTCCAATTCTTCCTCACTATACTTTTATATATTTAACATACGGGGAATATTCCAGGACACAAGCTTTAGTGTATTGTTTGTTGGTGCACATTTCAATTTTTCCTTGATTTTTGTCTATTTTCTTACCAAACAAAGGGGGATATTTCTTTCCCCATTCACCTACTATGTAATTGGTGACATCATTCAACATACATGTGGGATGACTCCTAGAAATAAACATAGTTTTAATATAGTTAACTTCATCTATCATGTTCTCATAAGTAGATGTCATACGGGCAGCTCTAATACATTGTCCCTTATATATTCTTCATCATATTCCTAGGGTGGTTACTAGTATATTCCAAGTAGCTATTTGAAAAAGTACTTTTTTCTAAATATTCTAGACTGAAAGCCATGACTAGAATTGGAAATGTATGTGTCCAAATAGGATACACCATCAGAACTACATGTAAACATAAATTTTAAAAATGTACTAGTGCTATTCAAAAAAATCTATAAATGACTGAATACTTTCCATAGGTCCATCCCATAAGATAAATATATCATCCAGGAACCTGGAGTAATAGGTCACATGTTTGTAATAACTACTACAAAATAGCTTAGTAGTTTCCCATTCCATCATAACCAGGTTTGCAAAATTGGGGGTGCCAGCCACCCCCATAGCCACGCCGCTGGTTTGTCTGAAGTTCTCCCTTCAAAATGTATATAGTTATAATCTAATACCATAGACATCAATTCCATAATTAAACTTATTTTGTCTCAATCCAAGTTGGAAAATGTTCTTAAACTATTACAAAAATCATCTAAACCCTGTTGTTTGGGTATACACAAGAATAAATCTATGACGTCTATGGTAATAAAAATTAAATTCTCTTTCCCTGTATTAGTAGTTAAATTGCCAAAAACACCCAGGAATCCTTAATCAAATGTGGTATATTAGTATAAATAGGTTTTAACCATCTATCTATGACCACACCTAATGGATATACTTTAAGAATGGCTACCTGACACAGTGGGGCGAAAGGATGGCTGAGTGATACTTTTATGGATTTTAGGTATACCCGCTATGGTTGCAAGAATAGGATATTCCACCTTCAAATAATTATACAAATCAGGGGTAATACGATTGTCCAACAAAAATTCCTCCAAATTTAGATCAATATGTTTGTATCCTATGTTAATCTTATTACTAGACAGTTTCATAATTCCCTGTTTCATGTAAAATTTTATACATCTCATTAATATAATTCAAGGAATGAAAACAGTTTAAACAACTTAACTTAATTTAATTTATTTATTTTTATTTTTATTTTACATTTGTTAACCGGGGGTGTCTGACTGAGCCGAAAAGGCCCTTTTTCAGCAGAGGCCCGGGGACAAAACGCCACAAAGAAAAATTACTTATACATTTAGTTATTTAGACATGATTAGTATACACACAAATTACAAAAGACATGTTTTTACAGTGGTATGCGGCACATCAACAATTACAGTGGAGAGAACAAACAAAAAAATATTAATTTAAAAATAAAGGTAATTAATAGATTTGTGGTGTACAGCTGAAATTTGGAACATTGGTAGAATACATACATAGTACACAGGTACAGTACATACATTGTAGATTAGCCAGTGTTTGTGAGTAAGATTGAAAACTATTATCAAGTACTCTAGATTTAGTATGTGTACCTTATCCTCTTTCACTAGCCTGGGGAGCAATCATGGCACTGCCAACTTTGCTTGAGATGTTGCCTGATGAGGTCTTTAAAGGAGGCTTTGGATGATGTGTTTTGAATGCTAGTAGGGACAGAGTTCCATTTTTTAGCCACCGAACTACTATATAGTGCATCTCCAAAGCTATTGTAGCTGTTGGTGACTTCTAGTAGTAGTTTGCTTGATGATCTAAGAGGCCTTGGCTGAGTGATGTTGTACTAGGTTTTTGAGGGCAGGACACTTATTGTGGAGGTAATAGATCAAATGACAGAGGCAGAGCTGATTGTAGGTTAGGAGGTTGGGCAGTTTAAGCCAGTGGAGCTGTCTCAAAGCAGTACAGTGATGAGTTCTATATGAGCAATTTGCAGCAAAGCGGGCAATTCTGTTATAGCAGGCTTCCATTTTGCTTAGTTCAGTTTTGCTGAGATTAGTCAGAATGGGAGATGCATAGAGTAGGGTGGATAGAAGTTGGGACCGGGCAATGGCTGATCTTGTGTTATTGGTATGAAAAGGTTTGATATTGTGCAGTGATCCCAGTTTGGCATGTACTTTTTTAATAGTTAAGTTGTGATGACTATCAAATTTTAGGTGGGAGTCTATGGTTATTCCCAATAGCTTAGCCTGTGCCACTGGAGCAATTGGAGTAGCATTTGTGGTGTAGATAGTGAATTGACTGTTAACAGTGTTTTTGTTAGAAGTGGTTATAATCATAAGCTGAATTTTCTTTGGAATGAGGATACATTGAGCTTTGGTAAGGTAGTTTTCAAAATCAGAGAATGCTAGTTGAGTTGTTTGCAGGAGAGTGGGTGTGAGACTGTGTCAAATGCTTTGGACATATCCAAAAAAAGAGTTGACACCTGTAGGCCTTCATTTTTAAGATGGTTTACTGTGTCTGTGAAGCAGAAGAGGGCTGTAGTGGTACTATGGGCTGGTCTGAAACCATGATGAGTAGGTGACAGGATGTTGCTGTCTAGGAGATAGTTTAGCATCTGTGTATGAATGCATTTTTCTAGGATTTTGGCCAGGGGGGTGAGAAAAGCAATGGGTCTGTAGTTATTAAGTTCAGTGGAGGTCTCGTCTTTATGTATGGGTGTAACATAGGCTATTTTCCAGAGTTTGGGCACATAGTTTTGAACAACTGATCTGTTTATGAGAGTGGAGACTGGGATAGCAATATCATCTGCTGTGAGTTTCAAGAAATAGCTGGGGAGTAGGTCGGCTACTGTTGATGAGGTTTTTAGTTTAGAGAGCATGCTTTTGATTGAAGTGGTGGAAACTGTTTTGAAAGTAAAGCTTGTATTAGTGTTATTTGTGTTGGGGGGATAGTGAGGAAGGAACTGTCCTGTGATACTAAGGATAGAATTGAGTTCACAAAGTGGGAGTTGAATTGTGTTTCGATGGGAACTTTAGTGTCAGGGGTGGTTGGTTTGGGGGTAGCCTTTTTGGTGTATTTTAGTAGCTGGTTTACATTTTTCCAAAATTTTTGGAGGTTATGTTGGTATTTAGTTTGTAATGTTGTGTAGTAGGATTTTTTGTCCAGCCTAATGCATTTTTTTGCATGGTTACACAGTTCTTGGTACTTAGTTAGGCTTTGTGTTTCTTTGCTTTTTTATAGTAAAGCCAGGTTGTGTCTCTGGACTTGAGGATTTGTTTGGTTTCTTTACTGAGCCAGTGGTTTGTAGAGGTTCTAACCTTGATTTTGTGCAATGGAGTAACAGTGTCTATGTGTTGTAGAAATGTTTTGTTGAAATATGCTACAGCCTGGTCAAGTGGGAGGGTTTTTAGGGGAGTCCAGTCACAGTTACAGAGTAAAGTGTTGAGGACCTCAGGAGAGAATTTTTTTGTGTTTCTAGTAGATATATAGTTAGTGGTTTTGCATATGCTTGTTCTACTATGTATAAAGTATGTTATGGTGTGGTCACTTAAGGTGTCTGGGAGACTGCCTGTGTGTGGGTACAATGTGGGGTTGTTAGTTAGGACCCAGTCAAGGATGGATTCCCTTTTAGATTTTTTTATCACATCTAGTTGGAATTTGGACTAGCTGCTGGTAGCCATGGAGATTTATTAGATTACTTGGTGGTTCTGATATACAGGTGAACCAATCTATGTTGAAGTCCCACAGAATAAGGGTTTCTTGTGAGTATGTGGAAGAACACCAGGATAAGAAGTCTTCAAGGCTAGCAGGTATATTACCAGGTGGAATATATATCACAATTGTGGTGATGACCTTTTTAGGGTGAAGTTCAAGTTGTGAGATAAGTATGTCCCAATTATTGAGGGAGGGGTAGGACTTTGGTAATTGACGTACAGTTAAGTTGGACTTGTACAGTAAGGCAGTTCCACCCCCTTTACGAAGTGGTCTGTCTTGTCTAATGATATTGTAGCTGGTAGGGAGAACTTCTGAGTTAGCTATGTTTTTATTTAGCCATGTTTCTGTTAAAAGCAACTATGTCTGGGGATTAGTGTGCTATTGTGGCCTGGAGGTCAGGAATTTTATTTTTGATATTTCTAATATTAATATTTAGCATTAAAAGATGGTTGGTTTTGCTGCTGTTGTGATTTGCCCAGGGATGAAGATAGTGGGTGTGTTATGTTCTGATATTTGTGTTGGAGCAGTTTGTGTTGGACAGGATGGATTAGGGACTGGGTTGGGGTGGATATCCCCACTTATGGTGAGTCTGGTGTTAAAATGGTGATACAGATGTTGGAGTTTGGTGAGGAGTGCAAGAAGGTATTGTGTTTTTTGGAGCAAGAATGAGAGCATATGTGTTTAGTTCTGAATTGGTCCGTTATGTAGTTCTTGAACAATTGTGGGCAGATATTATTATAATGTGTAGTTTCTGTATATGAGAGTGCATAATGTAGTGTTGTGCTACTAAGTTTAGGGATATTGCTAGAGTGATAACTTGTGGTGTTGTAAAGAATTATGAGAAGACAGACTAGACTTAGTTGTGTGATAGTCATGGTTATAAAGTTTAAGTTGGTTCGAGGTTGGGGGGTCTGAATAGGAATTATAGGGTTGCACTACATGTGGATGGGGAAGTAGTGTGGGTGATGTAAAAATGCCTATTGGGAATGAGAGTGGTTGGGAGTATTTTGTGTGGAGCAAGTTGGTGTGGTACAATGTGAAATGACTTGAGGAGCTGTGATTGGTGGAGGTGATGTGAGGTGAGCTGTGGGTGTGGCTGTGATTACTATAAATGTAGAGGTAGTGGGGGTGGGAGGGAATAGAGGGCAGGGCAGGGGAGCGGAGAGAGCCTGAGCATTAGCGAGGGCGAATGGAGCGGGGCAGAGCCCACCAAGACAAGAGAAAAATGTAAGTATTACTTTACAAATCTGAACACTTTAAACAAATTCCTGCGTTCTAATGGCTTACCAGCAAGCAGAATGCAATTGCTGAAGAGCACTTGTGTCCTGGTGGGAGACTAGAAATTGAAAGATTTTTTTCTTCAAAGATTAAGATTTAAAGAAAAAGAAAATAAAGATTTTTTATTTAAATTTAATTAACTCATCATTGTTTACAATTTATATATGTGAAATTATATATTTTAAGATGATGTACTTAAAGTTGATGCATCATATTATTTTTAGTATAGATTTACTTATATTTATTTATATTAGTTAATGAACTTATAGTTGAATTGATAGGGATTCTGTATTTTTGTATGTGGTTACATGAATTGTTGAAATAGGCACTAGGTCACTTTAAATTTTGGTGTGTGGAGTGACTTTTTGCGCCAAAAGGTTTTTAAATATTTCAAAAAACAGTTGTCTTGCATTCTGATGAAGTCCACCTTAGTGTGGATGAAAGCGCTTAATGTGAATGTGTTCATGTTTCATTTGGCTCATTAAATGATGTATTTTCCTTAACTTCATGCATTGGCTTTCGTTTTGAGTGTTACATGCATCCTGCTCATGGTTTCAGCTTTTTGGCTTTAGTATAATACCAACAAGAATTGCAATATGAAGGGAGAGAAAAAAATAGACTTATGGCATATTCAGAAAATCAGAGTCAGGGGAGAAAAGTAGATAGTAGTGAGTGAAAAATTAAGATTAAGGAGCTGATGCTTTTATTAATTGGTTTGTCTGTGTGACCTTTTTACTTTTTGGTTTGGGATATTAGTTGGGATATTTTGCAGACACCTTAATGGTTATGAACATCAGGTGGGTGTAAAGACCCAGTGTTTCTGAAGTATAGCTAAACAATCCAATTATGCTGTGCTGATGAGGTCATAAGAAGGCCAAAACATGTATGGCCACAGTTAGTGGTTAGGCTTTATTGACCTGAATGTATCCACAAAGACGTAAAAAGAACAAGTAAAATGTCATGGCCATTCAGAAGCCATATAGCTGAAACACTTGGTGTCATTAACGGGATGTTTGCATATATCCCATGAGCCTCTATTTCAGGAGGTTTAAGGTAAAAAGTTAGCATCGATATTACATAATCGAACTTTTAAAAGTTTGAACATCATATGGTCAACACCATATGATCGAAGTTTTAAAATTTTGAAAATGTAATAAAAAAATAAACCAAAGAAAAAACCTACCTGAACGGTTTAAGCAGGGGGCAAGCCCCACTGCAACCCCCACATGGGAGGCTGCACCCCCCACACACACCCACCGCTCTTTAAATATGTCAACCCCGAGATCGCACTACAGTGCTGGAAAAGGGAAATCTTCCCATTCCGCACTTTACAGAGATCTCAGTTGAAACATTCAAACTTTTAAAAGGTCGATCATATGGTGTTAACCATATGACATTCGAACTTTTAAAAGTTCGACAACTTGATATAGACCCAAAACTTTAGCTAGTCTGTACATTCACTTTCAGTGTGGAGAGTCCCTAGAGGTCCATCTTGTTGGCAAATGTTGGAGCACTGTGCAGAAACAGTCTGAAACATACTCACACACATGCTATCCATGTAGGCAATCCCCCACATAAAAAAATAAAAACAGATTTGTGCATTGTGTTTTGTAGGTGATGAAGCAAGTCTCATGACACCTGTGTGCAACCATGAAAGTGTGGCAGACATAAGATACAACAATGAGTGTGCCAAGACATGGAATATAACTAAGTAGATATTTAAAATGTATTCATTTATTTATTTTGTTAGATCTTGGGCTCCACAAGGTCCTTTTTTTACCCACCTATAAGCAAATTGTAGGCAAAGGAGATTAAGGGAATCATATTCTGATAATGAAGACATAGATCTATTGCCTTAGTACTTCTGTTAGGTCATTACAGTATTTCCTGGAAACAGCTAGCAAGATGGTAACAATATGAGCCGTGTTGCATAATATCATCATGTAGAAGCAGGAGCATCATACTAAGGATATGTCTCACACACAAACTGAGAATGGATAATGTCACTGGAGCTGCAAGCTGGACTAAATTAAGTGTCAAAGATTATTCTTATGATAAATACAGGTTACTACTGCTTGATATCAGCTTGGTGTTTTCCTTATGGTATAAAGAGGCAGTTATAGGGTTGTTGTGTGGCAGGAATTGTGTGCCATTTGCCAGATGGAACTGGATGGTGTTTAGTGCTGAGCAGCTGCTCTGCTGGAGGTGGGTGTTTGTTACTACCCTTGACAAGAGATGCCAGGCCTTCTGAAAGCTACAAACACAGCTGTTAAGCATGCCCCATACAAAGGCCCATGAGCATTGCCATCCGATGTTTGTGCACTACCTCATCCATTAACAATATTATTAATGTAGCTAGACATGATACCACTCTCAAGCTTATGCATTAAGGTGCTTATCAAGGTGGAGTGTACCCCCATACACCTCAGCTGATCACATATGTTACAATGTCAGAACACCATTTTTTCACAGGCCTCTTACAAATGCCACACAAAACATTTGCTAGCTGTATGGCATACAGTGTAGCAGCAGAGTTTGCCCGGGTGATATGCCTGAACATATGCTGATTTATTCCTCAATGCCGTAGAGATTTCTGGGGCTACTGTGATTGCTGAAGGCATTGGAAACCCCTGTGTTTCTGACTTTTGGTGGGGACACCCATGGACAAAACAGTGCCTACCTCAGAATCTGCTGTTTTTGTTCAGGGAATCACTGCTGAGTCTTTTGACCATGTAGATTTCTACCTCACAGGACATGGACTGTGTACACTCTACCGGTACTGCCACTGGCCGTTTATGTTCAGCTCCATATACTGCCACTTTATAGAGCAGCTCTCCAGCCAGGTATGAGAATGACACAAATGTTACTGTATCATAAGACTTCTATTCTGCCATCATCACCTAACTTTACAGAACTGCCAACGTCATTCTGTAGTCCATGATCAGCAATTGTTATCACTTGCCAGTCACCACATATGCCTTTAAATACATAAGAGAGAATACATAATAGTTAATAGTTTAACATATTATACAAAAACTTAGGCTTGTGGTGTGCAGGACAATGGGGCACATTCATCAAACTCCTAATTAATAAACCATAACCTTTGTGGTGACTTCCTCCTGTTGCAGTCCATATGTGCCTATGAAAAGGAGTAGGCATCATGCCCAGTTATTTAAGATATGTCCAGTATGTGTAGCACCTGTATATACAAATAAACTGGCAACTAACCTAGTCTAGCTCCCTCTGAAACATGTGGTATGGGCAAGGTTCTCCACCAACATCCATATCTTTGCCTGATATCAATTGAATTACATATTCTCTTGATGAGAAGAGACACTTCTCTTGAGACATCTGTCAGTCTGGTAGACCCTGAAAGGTTACCCCTATGGCAGTTCATATGGGTTCCTATCAGCTGATAGAGTTTTCAGAAACTTGAACTCTGTATGGTGGAGACCATATGATTGAGTTTGCGAAAATTCAAAGCTTTTGAATGGAGATTGCTGTACAGCAATGATTGGGAAATGTACTCTTTTCCTCACTGTAGTGGGATCTTCAAGTTGGTATATATAATTTGCAGGGGGTGTGGGGGCTGCAGGGGACTTGTCTCCCTACATAAACATAAAAAAGTAGATTTTTGTTGGGTTTTTTTGATGTTTGTGTTTTCGGAAGCTCGATCATATGGTTTCTTCGATATTTTTTTTCGAGTTTCTGAAAAGTCGATCATCTCGCATAGACTTATATGTGTGTGTGTGTGTGTGTGTGTGTGTATATATATATATATATATATATATATATATATATATATATATATATATATATATATATATATATAGAGGTCCACTTTCAAATCTTAAAATACTGAACTATTGAATTTCAGTATTTCGAGATGAGACATTCCAAAACCCACTACAATGAAAAATTAAAAAAAGAATGTCACAATACTGAAACTTCATAATACCAAATTTTCAGTATGCAACACTTGGTTTTTTAATACAGTCTCTACCACGCAAACAAAAATACAAACATGACCATCTGCCCTACACTATAACAAACCAACATAACAGACACACACCAACAAAACACAAGAAATCTACATGTAAGTGGGGGGGGGGTCAAGTCTCTCTGCAACCCCCACACCCCTACTACCTATATATATCAACTCTGAGGTCACACTGCCACAAACAATGCAATAAGCCCACTGCTATATGCCCTATACTTTCACTGCACACTTTCACATGTATACCCGCAAA
>NC_056732.1:910795155-910912655 GCF_019279795.1 Protopterus annectens
CTAAGGTGAGTCTTAAGTTTCACTGCCTTTCAGTGGCATCTTTCATCTTTAAATGGCTATTTTCATCTCAGCTTACACTTTTGTGCTGCTTCTGTGTTACTCATCCATCCACAGCAATGTGGATTCTTCCCTTCTGATTGGGAATACACCTTTCATGCAGCTCTTAAAAATCCTTATTTCTCTTACCTCTGTAATTTCCATTCAATTTCCCTATCCATGCACCCAAGTCTGCACATCTCCCCTAACTGTGTACCCTCCCATATATTATTTTAATTGCATGTCACAGACACTCTCATCTGCTTATGTTACCATCCCAACTATTACAAGGCACTCCCTTAAACTACCCAGATTCCTCTAAAGTTCATCCCTATAATACTCCTTTTGCTCCTGTGCAGTAACACTGAACCTAACCCTTATCCATCTCTTTCATCCTGTGCCTTACTTAATGGCCATAATGTGAAGAACAAAACAATTAAACAGTTTTTGTTTCACCTTCCACTATCATGACCTTATAGCTATAACAGAATCTTGGCTAAAACCCACTGACCCTTCCATTTACCAGTTCTTCTCTGGTTACAACCATTGTCTTTATATTAGAGACCTGGCTCAAGACCTGGTGGCATAACACTAATGCTGCTTAAATCTAATATAAATGTCCAATTCTTAGGTCAAAGCAACTTTACCACAGACTCTCTTCCTAAATAGCTACTTCTCCATGTCCCCTTCCAACAAATATTCATCTAACCTCCTATCTGCTGCTTTCAGCCTCTACTTCAGTACACTTCCCATCTCTGAATTCATTAATAACCCCTCCTCTCTCTGTCCTCTCTCATCCTCCCTAAATTCCCACTTTCCATCTCATAGCCATCAAGGCTAAAGTTATAGTACCATCATCATCTTCATCACTCCCCTTTTTCCATTTGTTACATGTGGTCTAGGTGTTGTGTCAGCTGTAATATCTCTCTTGATTCAATGCCCTCTCCAACTTTGACAGTCATAACTGACTGTCACAGTTCTTCTTTCATGCAATCCATCCATTTCTTTGCCGGATACCCTAAGTTTCTCTTGTTTTTTTTCCTGCACGTCCCAAATCGTCCTCATCAGATTGTCTTCTGTTTTTCTGCACATGAGCCTGAGCCATCGTAATCTGTTCTCTGACTTTTTCTGCAGCTGGAGCTATACTGGCTTCTTCTCTGATGTCCTCATTTCTTCATCTGTCCCATAATGTGCATCCTACCAACTGTCTCAGAAGTTGATCCCTCTATCAACACTAGCTTCTTCAACTGCTCTGCCTTTACTTCCCATGATTCTGTACCCTACTGTAATAATGGTTGCACTATTGTTTAGCACATCTTACTTTTCAGCTTCTTAGGCATTCTTCTGTCATACATTGCCCCTGGCACTCTGTGCCAGTTGGCTGCAGTGTCTCTGAGTCTTGCTTTGATCTCCTCATTCAGCCTTCCCTTCTCCTCAACCAGCCTTTCCAGATAATTGTAGTTGGTAAACTATTCCACTATTTTCCCTTCTATCTCAATTCTCAGCTTCTTCTGATTTCCCCTATTACAACTGTCTTGTCTTATCTGTTAACATTTTTATCCCATGTGCCTTCAGTCCTGCATTCCATTCTCCTATCTTTTGCTGAAGTTTTTGCTATGAGTCTGCCTGTAATGTCACATAGGTTCATAAGTGTGTACTAGGCTAATGGCCCTGTACCCTTTACAAGCCTAGCTCATAGAAGTGCCCTGGCATCATGCTGTCTGACATTAGTTCCCAGTGCCTTTATCAAGTAGAGCCACTGGAGTGATCTCCGGAGTGAACTTTATTTCCCATCCACTCATCAAGGTTTCTCTTGTAGAGGGCCAGTGAGGTGCTCTGCTTGACATGCATGGGAAGTCTATTTCAGAGCATGGGCAGTCTCTGGGTTATTAACCTGCTCCTCCAGCATGTTCTGTTGATTGTGATAATTAGGTTGAGGTCTCTGGAGCATGTGGTGTGGAGGGATTGGGATTTCTTTAGATGTAGCATTTCTAACAGAACTGGGTTAGACATGGCTTTGTAAGTCAAGCAGAGATCACCTCTTTGTATATGATATGAGACAGAGAATAGCTGGAGTTTGTTTTAGTTTGTCTGTGTAGGACATGTGTTTAAGGCCTAGGATCCTCTTTGTGAGGTACTTTTGTGGCCTTTCCAGCTGTTGCATGTGTCTAGTGAGGTACATGCCAAATGGATCATTATACTCAATGATTGGCCTAATGAGGGAAGAGTAGAGAGAGACAATGACCTCTTTCTTTCTGGATGCAAAACCCTTGGTAATGAGATGTGCCACATAAAAGGACTTTCTGACCATAGAGGCAATGTGGTGGTCATAGGAGTGGTTGCTGTTAACCTGTGTCCCCAGATCTCTTATAACACCTTCAGTGTTCAGTGGGCTCTGATCTATGTGGTAATCATTGGGAACTGAGTTTTTATCAAAGGGGATGATGACACATTTTTTGGTATTAAGCTTAAGGCCTTGGTTTCGACACCAGTCATTGGTCTCAGTGAGACCTTTCTGTAAGATGTCTGCATCACTTGGGGAGTTAATAATGGCTCCTAGCTTAAAGTCATCAGCGAACTTGTTCAGCCAGAGTCACTCTGAGAAGAAGATGCCAAACAGGAGAGGACCCAGGACCGATCCCTGTGGGACTCCACTCGTGACTGGATGGCAGTCTGACTTGGAGTCTGCTACTTTCACACTGTGGATTCTATCTGTAAGCCAGTTTGCTACCCACCTAGTGATATAGGGGTTGATACCTAGTTTGGTGAGTTTATGAATAATTCCTGAGTGGGGAATGGTATCAAAGGCCTTGGCCAGATCGAGGTAGGCTGTATGAACTGCCTTGCCCTCATCCACAGCTCTGATGACTGACACAAAGAAGTCAACCAGGTTGAGCAGGCATGATCTACCTTTCACAAAACCAAATTGCTTGGGATCTAGAATTTGGAGATTCCCTATATCCTTGTTAATTAGGTCCAAGATGATGCACTCCATAGCCTTAAATATCAGTCACTACCCCTTTATGGAGAGGGATAACTGTAGCTGTGCACCATTTGGTAGGGACAAAGCCTGAGGTGAGGCTGTGATTGAACAGGGCACACAGATGCGGTGCCAGTTCACTTTGTAGTTCATGTAGAACTGGTTCCCATGGAATATTGTCAGGTCTGCTTACAATAACATTGTTAATTTGTCCCCTTCAACCTGTTTGCTAAAGTAGTCCATCACCAGTATGAACAGCAGTGGGCTCAAAGCTGAATCCTGATGCACACCCACTTCAATTGTGAAACCCTCTGTGAGTCTGATCACTGTTTGTACTTGAGTCTTTGAGTCCTTGTACATAGCATCCACTAATTCTGCTGTTTCTGAGACTTTAAACCACCAGATGACTGCCCAGATCAGCTTTCTTGGGACCTTGTCATATGCTTTCTCCAAGTCTAGGAATTACCAGATGGGCTCTTTCCTCATTTCCAGATTCTTCTCAACTATTTATCTTGCTGTAAATATCGGGTCAGTTGTGCTGCATTCTGAACTGAATCTGAACTCCTCATCTCCTTTCTTACTTTCTATTACTCTGCTTATTTGCTTATTAATCATCTCCTGAACTTTCTTGCAGTGTGACAGGAGTTTGATACCTCTGTACTGCCCACAGCTGTGGATGTCCCCTTTGTTCTTGTACACTGGCACTAGTATGCTTATTCTCCAATCATCAAGTACACACATTTTTCTCCATACTGCAATGAGTACCCTCAAGAGCCATTTCTCCCCTGCCCCAACCACCATTTCCATTATATTTGCTGTGACCTCATCTTTGCTTGCTGCTTTCCCGGACTTCATTTTCCTTAGTGCTGTTCACTTCTTGGGTGGGCTCCTCTTCTTCTTTCATCATCGGCCATATCTGGGGCAGTACAGCTTCTATAGGGTTCACTTTATTCAGAAGCTGCTGGAAGTACTCCTTCCATCTCACTTTAATTTCATGTAGACTGTTAAGCAGATTGTAGCTGGCATCCATTATAAAGGGTGTCTGACTATCTGACTATTTTCTTTATCTTTCTGTCTTTGCCCTGCAGCTTGATAGAGTTTCTTTGTGCATTGTACTAAGCTACTCCCCAGAGGTTGGTAGAGTGTCTCTGATGCCACATTCTTTGCTTCTGCAGCTATTCTTTAAGCCTCTTTGTTAGCCAACTAATATTCCTTCTTAGTCTGGTCTGTCTTTTCTATTTCCCACTTGTCCCTGCAGGCCTCCTTTCTTTTGATTACTTCCTGGACATCTGCATTCCATCACCAGTTTTCCTTATGTACCTTATTTCCATACCTGACTCAGTCTCATATCTATTCTATAGTCCTCACACAAGCTGTTTTCAAGTGCTGCCATTAAAGGTTCATAGGTGTTTACTAGGCTAATGACCACAAGGGCCTTTTTAAGCAGTCATGCATTCCAAATCTTTAATATGTTCTAGTACAACTGATAAGTGTAAGCAGGGACTTGGAATATGACATATTTACAAAAAGTGGCCTGGGAGACTGACCATTTACAGGCTGCCTGTGTCCACTAGAGACATAGGTGCCAAACCAGGGATGAATTTCCTGTTACCGATCCAATTGTCCAAGTTACTCTTGAATTGGGTTAGAGTGGAACTCTGATTCACATGGATGGGGAGCCTGGTCCAGAGAAGGGGTAGTTTCTGGGATACATACTTGTCTCTCCAACAGGTCCAATTTATATGTATTTATTTATTTATCTATTTATATTTGTTGACTGGGAGTGTCCGACTGGATGTAGGTCCATTTTCAGTGGAGGCCCGGGGAGAAAAGCTCCACAGTTAAAATAAACAGACAGTAGTTACATTGGATTACATAGCGATTAACAATTTACATAGCAATTACTTACAACATATTTACAGATGAAGAACATAGTACATCAGTAGACAACTAGAATCTTTATCTGTGAAGTACATAACAGACATTAACAAATGTTACAATAAGAAGTTCCTGCTGTATAATAAGTACTAGGCTTATATTACACTCAAGGTTTAATTATTTAGAATAGATAATTATTTTGCTATTTGCTTTGTGGATATGCAGGAGGTCCATCAGAGTGGGGTCTGACAATGCCTTGTACGCAGGCATAGCTCTCCCCTCAATAGCCTATAAGAGTCAGAATACAAGGATAGGGCCTTGAGGCAGTCTGCATTGGACATGTTACTTGCACCCTGTATTTTTTTAGTGAGAAACCTCTCTGGATGTTTCAGTTATTGGATGTGCCTGGTCAGGTACATACAATAGGGATCATTGTACCCAATGAAATATCTGCTGAATACTGAATACAGTGAAACAATTATTTCCTTGGACCTAGATGCCATACCCTTCTTTATAAGTTGCACAACACTGAATGATTTCCTCACTGCTGTAGACACGTGATGGTCAAAGTCTAGATTACTCTCTCTGTGTGCCCCCAAGCCCCTGACTACTGGGTCAGTTATTAGGGTGTGTTTTTAATATTAAAGTTACCAGGGGTATATGACTTCCTGAAGGATACTATTATGCATTTCATGGCAATTAGTTTTAGTCCATGGCTCTGATACCAGTCATTTGTCTGTGACAGCACTTCCTGTAGGACATTTGTATTGGTGAGAGAGTCTACAACTGCTCCTAATTTTTCAACCATCTGCAAATTTAGTCAGCCAGAGACCACTGGCATTGGCCTTGATTTCACAGATAGCCTAAGTTGGGCAACTAGACTCTGGCCAGCCAGTAGCTTATTGACTCAGAGCTGATGGGCTTTATGACATTGGGGAAAACTCGGGAACCTTTGCAGCTTTACAACAATGGATGGGTCAGATTCAGAAAAAGAAGTAACCAATATAATTTGCAATGTCTCATTCATCAATTTGTCTGAAGATGAGACAACTTTATTAAAAAAAGGAATGGCCTTTATTCCAACTGCACTAGTGGCAGAAATACATGTGATGCAAGACTGTTTGTCTTCTTGTCACAGATTGCATTTACACTTGTTTTTTAGAAATAAAGTAAACAACAATTGTTCATTTAGATTCAAACCTTCTAATTTTCATCCATCAGTCAATAAATACATTGTTGCCTTTCTTATTCTATTTGCATTTTAATTTTAAATATAATCAGGACAGGCTAGAATAATCTGACATGGAGACAAAGACAAGCTTTGAATAAACTGCATCGTGACAAAAAATTGGTTATTTATATAGCCGACAAGGGTAGAGTGGTAGTGGTGTGGGATTTTGATAAATATAGGCAAGAGGCTATTTTTCAGCTGTCTGATCACAGATTTTATAAAAAAAAAATGCATTTGGATCCTGCTATAAAAATTTAAATCGGTGCTTGATAAAGTTTTGATAATGGCAGTTGTGGAAGCATTATTTCAAAAAAGTGGTGTGCTTAAGCTTACTGTTTCTGACCTTCAGAGACAACATACCAATATTAGAAAACATACTTGCCTGGACTTCACAAAACATAGATAATGAAACCATTATCTTAGGTGATGTAAACATTGATTGGCTAGACATTGCCCACAACAATCCCTCAAAAAACATAAACCTTTACAACTTCTCCCAACTAATTGAAGACATCACCAGACCCCATAAAAATAACATTTGGGGCTCCGCAATAGAGTGGATATTAGTGTACCACCCTAACAATATCATCACTGCAGGCATACTACCTAATACCATTAGTGACCACCACCCAGCATAGATCCTACGCAAAACTACCCCAATCCCAGGGCAACACCAATACAAATCAGCCAGAAATTTGACTAAGTTGCAACCATCCATATTTAATGAAACCTTAGCTAAAGTAAATTGGGATCCCCTCAAATCCCTGCCACTTAACGAAGCTGTTGAGTTCTTTAACTTATCATTCCTAGACATGCTAAATAGGCAAGCACCCACCCACCAAAAACAAATAAAACAACCATTCAAGTTGGCTCTCAAAATCCACCAAAGAGGTCATGTTCACAAGAGATAAAATCTGGAAATCATGGCAGAAAAACAAAGACCCTACAACTCTAATACAATACAAACAAATCCATAACCAGGCAAAACGTCTAATAACCAATGATAAAAAAGCCCACTGCCTCAACCTACAAAGCCAACATAAAAATAATCCCAAAACATTCTGGTCTTTCATCAACCATCTATTACATCCAGGTTCTCAAAGCAACCCATCCCCTGACCCACACAAAACCTCTACCGAACTTGCCACCATCTTTAAATCTTATTTCATTGACACCATAGCTAACCTAACCATCACCTTTCCTATGGTTAACACCACCACTACCAAGACACCTAATGACCAAACCATCCCAGAAAACAATCCTACATGCAGTTCTAACCTAAAATTATCCCCATACCCATTGCTGCAATACAAAAACTTTTACTTAAGCTTAAACCCTGTACTCTAGCCCCTGACGGTCTACCCCCACACTTCCTGAAGCTAACTGCAAACTCTATAGCTTATTCCATCAGCATACTCATTAACAGATCAATTAAAGAATCCCTTATCCCAGACATCTGGAAAAAAGCATTCATTCTCCCCTTACACAAAGGCGGCACCAACACAGACACCGCAAACTTTCGACCCATAGCTGTTATCTCACCCCTCTCTAAAATACTGGAAAAATGCATCCATGCCCAACTCCTCAACCACCTGCTTGAAAATCTAATTCTGTCACCCACTGAGCATGGTTTCAGACCAGGGCACAGCACCACTACAGCCCTCTTCTCCTTCCTTGATACAGTTAACCAGGCACGGGATTATGGTGAAATAATCACTTCTCTTTTCCTCGACCTCTACAAAGCTTTTGATACCATTTCCCACACTATCCTCCTCTCTAAACTAGCTACATTCCACATTTCACCACCTACCCCACAATGGTTCAATAGCTATTTCTCCAATAGGCAGCAATCCACCAAATGGCGATAGTCTTACTCTCCCTTCTTCAATACTTTTACAGGGGTACCCCAAAGCTCTATACTTGGTCCTGTCTTATTTAGCATCTTTATTACCAACATTCGCACCACTCTCCCACAATGCTCAGTAATCCAGTATGCTGATGACTAATATGCACTGCAAATTCTAGCTCTGAACTCCAGCAGATCACCCAGAATGCCCTTGCCTCAACTGATTCTTGGATGCTTAACAGTCATCTTGCCCTAAATCCCAAAAAAAAAACTAAACTAGTAATATTTAACCCTAAGAAAACCACTCCCCTAGATAAAACCTCTTCAGTATTCAAGCCCAAGACAATACCACTATAGAAGTTGGCCCACACACTAAATTACTAGGCATTATTATAGATGAAAACCTAAACTTTGACCAACACATAAACAGTAACATCAAAAAAACACACCAAATGCTTGGTATGCTGTACAGGCACCAACACTTTCTTAGCCTCTCTACTAGACAAACCCTTGCAACTACATTTTTATTACCCTCTCTCCTTTATGGTGCCCCTCTTCTCACTAATATGCAAAATTCTACAAAATCCAAACTTGATATGTGTTACAACAGAATAGCCAAATTTGCCACCAAGGCCAAATTCTCATCCACCACTGTAACTCACTGAAACAATTAGGCTGGTTGGAACTCCCCCACCATCTCTCATTCAATCAGTTAACTACAGCACACAAAATAATCTACAGACCCACAGACTGTCCTGCTCTCTCAGCTCTACTAGCCAAATACCAACCCAGCAAGCAACTAAGATCTGAAAATGATCTAATTCTATAAGTAGAAAAGTCCACCTTACAGGCTGGTCAACTGCTCTACTCCTTCACCATCACCAAACTATGGAACTCTCTTCCTCCTTCTATAAGAAATACGGGCAGCACCACCACCTTCAAACAAATACTGAAAAATCATCTCAACTCTTCCTGGCTATGTACCTGCTCCATAACCTGACCTCTTCCTTCTCCTTATATTATAACTAAATTTCTATGCTTTTTACTACTAGTGACTGATGATACTTTCTCCATATTTATTTATTTTTCTTTCATCACTTGTTGATACTGATACATTAATTCTGATTAATTTATCTCCATTTTCACCACTCTGAATTCATCTGGCAACCAACTAAAGTCCTGCTTTTATGTATGTATTCTGTATATGTTATTGCAATGAAAGAAGCTAAATTTCTGACGTATATATTCTGTATATATTGCTGTAACAACTATGTGTAACACTGTTTCTACTTTTGTACCAATTAATGTTTAATTTTTTTCTGCATCTATGTTCTTGTTGGAGCTTTCCTCCGACTTTCCCAGTAAACAAATGCAATAAATAAATAAATAAATTTGTTACCCAAAAGTACATAAAAAAACGCTTGATCCCCCAGGGAAAACTGATTGTTTCTGGTCATGGATCTTTGACCAAACATCTTTCTGTCTTTCTGACATAATATTTAAAACCTTTGTTATTTATTTATTTATTTATTGACATTTGCTGACCAGGAAAGTCCAACTGGGTTACAGTCCACTTTTCAATGGAGGCCCTGGGAGAAAAGCTCCACAATACAAAGTTTAAGTAATAAAAAGTTTAAGCAGACAATCAAAATTATTGGTCATTATACATTTATTTATTTATTTCACATTTGTTGACAAGGAATGTCTGAATGAGTATGCACCTTTTTTGAGAAGAGGCCCAGGGAGAAAAGCTCCACAAAGTATTACATACACCATAAACACGCTTACAAACAGTACAGTAGACATGAGGTAATGCATTATAATGCTTGGACTTCCACTTGTATCATGAGAGTTTAAAAGATGTTATTTACAAAAAAGGTAATAAAACAATATGTTAAAGTCTAACTAAATAAAAAACTAAGCACAGTTCCACGGTTGAAATAAATTCCGCATGAACTCCGGTACTTAAACAAATCCAACAAGTTTAATAAGAGTTAGTGCTTTCACAATCTAAGGATTGCTTCTTCAGACTGAGAAAAATATTTTACAACTCACTTAAAAATCGTTAAAGATCTGCATTTCAGGTTATGTGATTCCACTTTGTTGCACCATAATCTTATGGTACAGGAGCAACAGGCTCTCACTGAATTGAAAAATAATACCAATATAGTGACTACTACTGTGGATAAGGGCAGGGCGGTGGTTATATTATACACAGCTTATTATCTGGCAGAGGGAAATGACCAATTGTCCAACCCTCAGCACTATATGCATATGCCCTTATACCCTACATCTAATTTTAAGAAGGAGATAGACTCGTTTCTTTAACTTAGCCATACAGGAAGGTATCATACAGGAGCGTATGTTGCACCAACTTATGGTGCAGGATCCACAAAAACTAATTTTATATCTTTTACCAAAGATACATAAGAGTCTGGATAAATCTCCGGGAAGACCAATTGTATCAGGTATCGGATCCTTGATGGAACCACTTTCTGATTTTCTAACATATTATCTCAAACCAATACTCAAACATGTACAAGCGCGCATCCAAGATACCACTGAGTTTCTCAGGATTATATCAGAGACACAATTAAAACCAACATGGCTACTGTGTACACTGGATGTAAAAGCACTCTATACTAACATTCACCATTGGGCAGGACTAGCAGCGCTCCAACATTGGTTGAACAGGGTGGACCTTTATTCAGCTGGATTTAACACTTTATTAGTTTGTATGGCGGAAAACGTCCTTACAAAGAACGTTTTTTTACTTCAGTGGGGAATGCTACTGGCAAACCAGAGGTACAGCCATGGGGGCTTCATTTGCCTCTATTTACACTGATATATTCATGGGGTATCTTGAGAAACACCTTATTTATGACACCTTACATAATTTATACATGAATGAGATAGACATCTGGGGGAGGTATCTTGACGACTGTTGGATGGTGTGGCATGCTGACCAACAATATTTGGGTGAGTTTGTCCAATATTTAAATGAAAATAAATGGGTTATCGGATTCACACTGAACTTTGATATGCATTGTATTAACTTTTTGGATGTTACAGTGTCTAAACAACCAGATGGGTCTCTTGCCACCAGTGTGTATAGGAAATACCCCCAATATAACAACTTGCTATATGCCACTAGTCTGCACCCACACCATACCATACGGAACATACCCAAATCGCAGTTTTTTGCGTATTAGGAGGATTTGTTCTGAGAAGGAAGATTTTGCCACTTTCCAACAGGATATGACATACAGGTTTCAGACTCTGGGTTACAGATAATGGGATATACAAGCTGCTAGTCAGTTTGCATCTTCTCAGGATAGATCACAGCTACTTGTATATAAGGACAGGACTCACACAGCAGAAGCACAGCCAATTAGATTTATAACCACCTTTGGTAGGAACATCCATCTCATCAGGAATATTGTAACCAAACATTGGAACATTCTTATGGCAAACGAAGATTTGAATCATATGTTAGGGGATCAATGCCTTTTTTCAAACCACAGGGGCAAAACACTGGGTTCTCATTTTGCACATTATAAGAACTGTAACAATGGTTTGTCTATGTGTTATCAATTGACTATAATGGGGACAAACTTTTGGGGCCATTTCCATGTGGACACTGCTCCTTCTGTAAATATACTCAAATGTAAACAATTCACAAGTAAAAACTCAGGCAGGGTATTTGATATACAATGTTTTGGAAATTGTGGATCAGATTGGGTTATATATTTGGCTACCTGCAATTGCTCATCTTTTTATATTGGACAAATATCACACCCCCTACGGATTTGCATGTCAGAACATTACAGTGGCATCCGAAACAAACGGTTGACTAATGCCTTATATAAACACCAAAATATTCATCCCACTGCCCATTTTTCCTTTACAGTGATTGACAGGATACAGGGAGATCGGTCTAACAAACTAGGCTGGCATTCTTTCTTGAATAATAAGGAGAAATATTGGATTGAATTTGTTAAACTAGGAGGCTTGTTTTCACCGGGTTTAAATGACCACTTATAATGTAGGTGTATTAAATATTGTGTTATATGATCATAAATTTGTTAATTGAACTGCAGGAAATGTCACAATAGGAAGTATGGATGCATTTGTATATAAACACATGGTTTTCTTAGCATCTCAATTCACTGAGGAATGCTAGTGTGCCGAAACCGGTATGATACTATTCTGTTAATAAACGTATTCTGCAGCAACACCTGGTGCTGGCCTTTTTTGTTTTGACCATGTCATTAAAACCAGACCCACCATGCACCCTTAGTCTTAATATCCACCTAGTCTCACTACGCTCTGTATCATTAATAACATCTCCTAACCTCACTCCCTCCTGTATGACATCTAGAACCTGAAACAATAAAATATGCTGATCCCCCTCCTGCTTCCTATGCTTTGCTAAAGCACTGTACTCATGTCCTTTCCTCATGCAATACAAATGGTCCCTCATGCGCTCCCTCAAGTCTCTATTCATTTTCCCAACATAAAATTTTTTATACCAAATTACGAGTGTTACAGTCAGCTTTAACTCTAATCTCAAAACACTTATGTGTATCACGGTGAAATAAAGTCAATGACTCATCTACCATATCACCATAATTACAACTGCCACATTTCTTCGTACCCCAATCTGTGCCCACCTCTCTACCCATCCTACTATCAGGATAACATAACTGGCATTTCAACGATTTTTTGTTCTTATAAGAAAAAGTGAGATGGTTGCCCACTAACCCACCTATACTGTCATCAGTTCTTAAAATATGCCAGTGTCTCCTGGCTATATGTTTGATTTCATTTACATCACTACTACAGAACAGGACAACTGGGCATCCACCCTTACGTCTGTTTTACTAGTTCTCTCCTTTTTATTATAAGGGGTAGAAAAATATGGTTTATTCACTGTGTTCCTCCCTCCCCTTACTAAGATGTTGGCCTCTTTCAATTCATCTTGCTTATAGCCTTTTTCTATAAATTCTTTACTCACTTGTTCTTAACTCATATTAAAATCATCCTCATTCACTGTGAGCTGTGACACCTGCATAATCTGACCTTTCATCACATTAGGAAACACATGACTAGGATGCATACTACTACGATCTAAAAAAGATAGGCGATAACATTATTTTCTGTACATTTTAGTGTAAACGGAATTTTTATCATCCCTAACCACCAAAACATCTAAATAATCAATGCTTACTCTAAAATATTTATATGTAAACTTAAGAAATTCCATACTGTTATTCATCCTTTCAGTAAAACTAATCTGAATATATGATGTGGTTAATTGATTTCCAGATGTCCCTGGGGTTATTATTGTGATTAGAGATGGATTATGAGTAGAAGTTTCTTTTAGCAGATTCTATCTTTTTTTTTTTTTAGTTTTGTTTCTAAGTTCTTTATATTTTTGTAAGTCTGAAGGAGATTATGATTTAGTCCATTTTTACATGATAGATCTCTAACACAGAAGAGCGAGAGGTGTTGGTAAGCCAAGGGGAGATTTGAGATTTAACTCTTGTTGTTCGTGGAGGGGAGAAGGTGTTGAGAATATTTAAGAAAGTTGAATTGAAGTGTAGGACAGCATCATTAAGAGGCAGTGAAAAGAGTGAAGACCAGTTAATGGAGGATAGGAGGCTATTTAAGTATTGTGGGTTGAAGTTGGACAGTTTACTGGAAAGTTTTATAATTGTGAGTACTAGTAGTGTGGGAGGTGTAGCTAAGTACTCAGATACGTGCATGGTCACTAAGAGAGTCAGATAGTGATTCAGGTCTATGGTATTTATTGGGATGAGATATTAGTATCCAGTCGATAATTGAGTGCAAGTTTGAAACTTTATTTAGGTGGGTTGGAGTTGAGATGACCTGTGTGAAGCCA
This sequence comes from Protopterus annectens, assembly GCF_019279795.1. Lineage (NCBI taxonomy): Eukaryota > Metazoa > Chordata > Ceratodontiformes > Protopteridae > Protopterus > Protopterus annectens. Next base: position 910,809,032 of record NC_056732.1, read on the forward strand.
TGGAGATTTATACTGTGACAAGGGCAGTCTGTTTTAAAGGGATGCCAATTTATGTTGATGTCCCCTAGGATGGTTGTTTCTGTTGTAATGTTGTCTGAGAACCAGGATAGTATCTGTTCAAGGACGGAGATATTATCACCAGGAGGAATGTATATGGTGGCAACAGATAAGGTAAGGTGTTTGCTGAGAATTACATTTATTGAGAGAATTTCAGCAGGGGAGAAGGGAGGTATAGAGGTGTTAGAGGAGGTTGCTGTGAGATGGTCAGGGTAAAGGATAGCTACTCCTCCACCTTTTCAATTTATTCTATCCAGACATAGTATGTTATAGCCAGGTGGGAGAATTTTGTTATGAGTTACGTGGTTTGAGCCAGGCCTTTGTGACAAATTAGGAGGTCTGGGGAATGCAGGTCTATCCATGCATGTAACTCTACAGTTTTATTCAGAATGCTTCGGATATTTAGAGCATAACGCTTGAGGTGCTTATTAGTTAGGGTGGAGTTATAGTTTGCACTGGGGTTGCAGTGGGTGTTGTTGGTGGATGAAGGAGGTCCGGGGTTAGGGTGAATGGCACCAGACTTTAATAGAGAAGTGAGTAGTAGGGAGGAAATCTTGTGACTCAGAAGTAGGAGTGTGTTTTTTATTTTTATTCTGTATGAAATGTGGTCATGATGCAGAAACATAGTAGGTTCGGTCAGGAGAATTGGATGAACGAGTAGAGAGGAGGATATAGAAAATTAATTGTTGTGGGTTGAGCCTATGTTCAATTAAAGTAAGGTATTACAATATGGAAAGTAAGTAGGAAGACTGCAAATAGAGACATTGGCTGGTTGAAAGGTAATACTGGAGAGGAAGGTAGTGAAAAAACTGTAGATGATTGTATTGCTCTAATGGGAAATAGGGGGAGTGACCCAGTGTAGGGTGGAGCAACTGGTTAACTATAAAGGAAATGATTTCAAGGATGGGTAGAATAAGGGGTTAGGGTGGGGAGTGAAGTGAGCCTGAATATAGTGAGGGTGAATGGAGCAGGCTGAGTCAAGGAACTCAATTTAGAACATACAACACTGTTAATGGGAGTCAAGAGAAGCCCAAGATCACCTAAGTACAGATAAAGATTTAAAGTCCCGCAAGGAAAATGTAGGGGGACATGCAGGTCCTAGACTGTGAGTCTCTGCTAGTACTGAACAAAGTTACATGAACACAAAGATATTTAAGTGTAAACCTGCACTGGGTACTTGTTAGACACCAAAAACTTTTACAGGGTCCTGTTAAACTGTGAGGCAGCTTGCAGATTGGTCCAGTGAAGAGGTATCAGCATACTGTTGCAGTTTAACTCTAGTGAAAGTAGCCACTTGGTAGATTGACTGCAAAAGAAAAAAAAAGAGAAACATTAGCATATAAAGCTACAGTTGCTTAGTAAAGAAGGTCAGAATACTGCAGATAAGGAAGGAAGGAAGAAACTCTGGTTTTTGTTCTTTAAAAATAGTACAATGATTAGAGCAGTTGAGCAGTTTTGACTGTTATACTAATAATTGAATAACAATCCTTACATGAATATGTATTTTAGCAGTAAAACTGTTGTACTTAAACAGCATTAGACATAAATCTTGTAGCATAGTGGTTATACTTTTATAATCAAGGCTCTTTTAACCAGCAGATTCAGTTATATGAAAATTATTTGACATTTGCTTCACTTTCTTATTCAACTAATCACCAGCGATGCATGAATTCATTAAAGTGCATGTAACTATACACTAGAACTGTGCTTCCACAATGTAATGTTTTAAAGTTCTCTTATTTCACTGTTTCCTACAGTAATGCTCAGGAAAGTCTAGCTCCAGACTTAATACAAGCTCAAATGGAATAACATTAGAGTTCTGCCAACATTCCACATGGTACTTACAATGATAAAGTTTACAAACATGAGAGCCTAAATTTCCCAATAACAGCATCCAAAATACAGTATGTAGTAATCACTAATGTTTTTAACTTATACTCAGTGCAATAGAAGACAAGACAATGTACTTACATTTAGAAGCATGCACATATCTAGGATACCACAGTAGATAAATCTCGCAGGGAAGATCTGAGATTTAAAAGATGGCTCTAAGCTCTGCAAGTAGGGTAAAAAACTTCAGATCTGCTGTCAGTGGGCAGGCAAATAAAGAGTGACAGTGTGGGAGCCAATGAAATGCTAAGGAAAGCCTATGGAGGTGGGTTTGAAACTCACAAGCCAAGGAACTCAATTCAGAGCAGACAACACTGTTAATTGGAATGTTTGATGAGAGACCCAAGATTACCTAAGTACAAGTAAAGATTTAAAGTCCTGCAAGGAAAATGCAGGGGGGTGCATTCACAGCAATTAAAACATACATGACAATTTGGAGAGATGGATAGATATAACTGTGTTTAGAAAATAAGTAGGGTTAGATTTTTCACTGGATCAGACTTAAGGTTAGTAGAAATATAGATATGGGTGATGGGATGGTAGGGAGAGGGTGGTATAATGAAGGTTGTAGATTAAGGCAGAAGAAAAGTGAGTTAGTAGTATAAGTGTATTAGCATGATTTATCCAGGTCAACAGTGAGGCCAGAAGAAGGTTAGGGGAAGAGGAGTTTGAGGTGGAATAGAGGCTGTGAGCAGTGCTTGTAAGCTTACAAGTTACATTATATGGGATACCCATTTAGAAGCTATTCAGTATTTGTGTACTTTAGCTGTGAAGGCATTATATACATATATTCTACTTTGGTCTGGATAATTAGCCTTGGAATACTGGCTAAACAAAATTCAGTTGTATAGTCCTGGTTTTAATACTTTTCTTTTACGTCTTTCTAGACATATTGACAAAAAATGTATTTTATTATGACAATGGATATTGTATACAATTAAAAGGTAAAAAGCCACACTTTCTTGGGTATTTGCTCTTTTGCATATCCCTCTAAAAGGATTAGCTCAAAAAGATATTCATACATATTCATACATTAATAGCACTACTCTCACTGATTAAACTATTTATTACCCAAAATTGGATGGATAAAATCAATATGGTTTCAAACAAAAGGCTATATAGTGCATCTTAACCCATAAATTATTTTCAATCCTTCTAAATGCTCCTATTTTGATAACTATTGTGAAAAGTTGTTTGAATGTATTCTTACAATATAAACTACAAATAGAAATTTTCATATAGTTGATTGCTTTGTCTATTGTACTAGCTTTTCGGGGTTTTAATCCAGAGTTATATTTTATAGTTTTTTACATATATTCATTCTGGAAAATTGTCAGCAATGTAGTTATTAAAATTAACTATAATCCTCTTTTTTCTTTTCTTCTCATTGTTAGCTATGTTGTATTCCCATATATTAGCTTCTGGCATTTTATTGTATACAGTGTACATATTGTAGACAATCCTTTTTGTGTATATAGCTTTCAGCTTGTTCTTGTGAAGTTATTGCCTATTCTATGTATATTATTTGCATTCTTATGCTAGCTATTACCTCTAAGGCAACTATTTTTGGATGTGTTTGTTAACGTTTATTAACATAAAGAATAATAATAAAGATTTTTGAAAAAAAAAAGTAAAACAATGGGGCATCTTTCCCTCCATTTATACTGATTTAGTTATGGATTATCTTGAAGAACAACTTAAATATGACACCAGCCACAACATCTATGTGAATGCCATGGACATCTGGAACAAATATTTAGATAATTGTTAATTGGTAAGAACATCAGGTATAGTATTATTGGATGCATTTTTGCAGTGCTTAAATGATAAACAACTGGCATTTCAGTTTAGTTTGAATTATGATTTAGAGCAGATTTCCTTTGTGGATATTTTGGTTACAAGACAGAATGATACAACTTTAAATATGTATCTTCTTCTTTTTTTAAATATGTATCTGTTTAGAAAAGAGTTTCATGGAAATTATTTGCTTGAACCAACAAGCTGTTATCCCCCACATATTATCAGCATATTCCTGTGTCTCAATATTATAGAACCAAAAGGCTGTGTTCTTCATTGAAAGAGCATCAATATTTTTCTAAGGATTTAACTCAAAGGCTTTTGGATAGAGGTTACTGCAGTGATGTGGTCTTTAATACCCAACATAGGGTTGATTTGAAAAATAAGACTGATCTTTTTAAATTGTCTGGAAAGCCCAGAGTAAGTTATAAATTATGTTTTCTGACAACACTTGGAAGCAGCATTAGTGTGCTTCATGACTGAATACAAAAACATTGGAATAGTTTATTGACTGACAGGTAAGTGATTGATGTTTTGCCCTCTAGATGCAACTTTATGCATAGAAAAGCGCATACTATAGGTAGCATGATGAACTACTAAAAAAGGGGGATCATTATTACAGCTAGGGGACCAGTATTAGCTAGTGCACACTGTTCTTTTGACAGCACAAAAGCACAAGGTTTTGTCATGTGGTCATTGTACTGAATACAAAGTGTTACTGAAGAGTAAGCAATTTAAACCAGCCAATGCAGCTTTAATATACAAGGTACATAGTCTGATTACTTGTGATTCAGTATGGGTGGTTTATTCAGATTTATGTGGTTCCTCTATATTTTATGTTGGAAAAATGTCTAGATAATTCAAAACCAGAGTTTTTGAACATTTGAGTGATTAGGTATCACAGATAATCCAATGCACTTTATAAACATCAGTTAAAATGCTTGACAGTTTGGTTTAGATTTGCTGGGATGGATAACATTTCTAAGTGTGGACCTCACAAACAAGGCTGGCAAGACATTCTGGCTATTAAATAACAATTCTGGATTATTAAACTGGGAGCATTATTTTCTCCAGGTCTCAATGAACTTTTGTAATGTTTATTATTTCTATAACTTTGTTTCAGTACTTTATGTGATTATTAAGTGGGTTTCATCTTAAGGTTATTTCATTGTTTTGAATATATTTATTTTTTTATTATCATGTGGCAGATTGTCTAAGGAAGGCATTCGCCAAAACCTGTTCATCTCCTTGACCAGAGTATATCATTGACCAGTATGGATTCTATTAAATATTTTTGATATTTATATATTCTTGATTGTAATGGCTTTTGGTGTTTCTTGTTGCAATCCTTGAGGCACACACTGGCCAAATGGGACACATACACCTCTCCTACCATTAGTGTAGGTGACTGATGTACATCACAGTAGGCTGGGTTCTCAACCCACTTCACTGGGAAATAGCCATCCCCATTTTGGGGTGATATTAGTCAACATGATGAAATCACCTGGAGCCAATTATTACACCACTGAGTGGCTAGCATTGACATGATGTGCAGTCGGTGACCCTTGGTCACCTATCTAGAGGATACTGTGCACCACAGTTGATGCCCAAACTGATTGATCTATAGGACACTTCCCCTACAGAGCACCATATAGAGTCTCTGCTGCTGCCCACAACTCCATTCATGGGTGAGTTTGAAGTGGAACCACTCAACATGTTTTTGGGAAGATGGAGGAATCCCACAGAGACTCAGGGAGAATATACAATCATAACTGTACCCTGTTCATGGATGGTGAAGACGTTAAGCATTATATGAACTGGTTTCACTGCTTGAAGAATTAAAAAATGACTCACCTGCTGGCTCTGGCAATCTTCATCCATGGCTTTTACTCCTATGTAAGGACTTCTTAATCTTTCCCCTTCCTCACATTTATAATCTATGCCTAACTCAAAATATCATGCCTGGTAAAATAGACACTGTTATACTTCTCCCCAAAACCTAACCCATTCCACACCACAAACTTCTATCCCATTTCCATTCTTCCCATTCTTGGCAAAATCCTTCAGAAATAATTTATAATCAACTCGCCCATTACATCTTCCAGTATCATCTACTATCTTCAAAACAGCATGGCCTTTGGGTTGGTATTCTGCTACACACTGGACACTTACTGATAACATCCTCCTAGCTATGGACAAAAGCATTATTACTGGAGCCATCTTAATTGATCTCACAAGAGGTTTCAATCTGGTTGACCATAGCACATTATTTTAGATCACCTAACTGAAAATAGAATTAGCCCACAAACAGCTCCTTGTTTTATAAATTATCTTTCCAATTGAAACTGCTCTTTGAAGTTTTAAAACATCCTCTTTGCTTCCACCTGTCTCTTTAAAGGAGCCCCTCAAGGCTCAATTCTTACTCCCCTTGATTGTTTACATCTTCATTAATAAACTACCACTAGACTTCCCTCACTTTTCTCTCTCTCTTTTTCTCTTACTTTATGCTTATGACGTGGTCTTATTTCACTCAAACATGACCTTCTCTGTCATACAGCAGCAACTACAAGCTGACTTCTTTTTTATTTTATCAAATGGCTTAATAAGTACTAATTATGAACATTTACAAAACTAAGCACAAACAACTGACCAAAAAGCCAAAGACCATAGCAAATGAATCCAACAATGGTAGAAACCACTCCAGTTCACAATTGTTGTAGAAAGAAACAATCCTTTATTGGTAAAACCACTGCAATTCATGGTTAAGTGCTTTCTTCTAAATATAGACTTCTTCAGAACCATGAAAACTCCTGCAAACACTGAATTTAAAAGCTCATAGGAGTAAAACTTTCAAGCAATAGGTAGGCTGAACAAATCACAGGAAGGTTCTTAAAGGTGTACACACACCAAAAACACTTCCACATAAAATAAAGTCTAAATGGCTAAAAACAAATTTAGAATGTCAAAATACTAGAGAATGCCATAACAATTTTAAAATTTTGCTTAGACTATGTTGGCTTTTCTTTTAAGTTCACTAGCAATGGAGATATAGTCATTCAATCCAGGTGGATTCGCTGTGTCTAAAGCCAGTTACCTATACATCTCATGACGCAGAAGTTGGTTTTCTCAATCACCAACCAAAGGCACCTGCTTCCACCAGATCAAGCCCCCAAAAATGAACTTCTTAAAACTGGAGCATTTATAAGCATGCCTAGTAAATGCACTCGTCATGTCCCTTTTGGATATACTATAATAGTGTTGGTATATCCTCTTGTTGAGTGCATTTTTAGTCTTACCAATATAGAAGGCAGGGCATGACATACATTTTGCCACGTAGACTATCCTCTCTGACTGGCAATTAAACTTACCACGGATGTTCATATCCCTATTTTTTTCTATTATGTCACCTTCATAGCTGGTTTCAAAATAAATGCACTGATGGAAACATCCACATTTTGTCACAGTCCAAGAATCCCTTTGTCTGGAAACAACTGGTTTCTCTAATAGCCATTTTATGTTAGGCTTGCTCTTAAAGGTGAATGAACGGAAACCAGGATGATTTTGTTTGGGTCGCTCATCACAGTGTAAGATGGGCCAGTTTCTTTGCACCACTTTTTGGATGTCTTTAGAGTTCAGTGAGTAATGTAAAACCATATTGATGTGGCCAAAAGTATCATTTTTCTTTGTCTTTTGACTTAATATTATCAAGGCATACCTAATAATAGGTCTGTATCTATTGTCTCTGTCTGCCCACACATCTTTCTGAAGATTATCAAGAAGAGTTTCAGATTACCCTCTTTCCAAAAACATAGATTTCAAGGAGTCAAACTGTGTTCAACAGTTGTTATCATCAGATGTCAGGCGAGAAATCCTGATAAGTTGGCTTTTCATAATCCCCTTCTTTTGATGGAGAGGTTGACAGCTGGTGTACGACAAAAAATTACAGAAGGAAGGTTTCCTGTAAATCTGTGTGTCCATACCACCATACTGGTCTTTCTTAATTTCATTGTCCAAGTAGTGGATCTGAGCTGGGCCAACATGGTGAGTAAATCTTAAAAAAGTGGTACTAGACTGCAATTCATCCATAAAAGTGGCCAATTGTGTCGTTGTGCCCAACCAAAGGATCAGTAAATCATCCAAATATTGAAAATACTCCAAACATTTTTTGAATAAAAGGTGCTTAAACAAAGTCATAAGTTTCCATCTCACCAAGATGATGTTTGTAAAGGTGGGGGCACTTGCAGCCCCCCATAGCTATACCTTTCAGCTGTTTGTGAAATTACCCCTCAAAGGTCAAAACTTATCATTCAATATAACCTGCATGAAATCACAAACCAGTGTGATGTTTAAAAGTGTAACAAAACCATATTGTGTCATCATTTCACCGAACCATACCAGGCCTTCCTCATGGGAAATAACAGTGTATAAACTCTTGATGTCACAAATCACAAGAAGACATTCACTCCATGATCTAATTTGAATTTTCCAAAGTTTGTCTAAAAAATCCCAGGAATCATGGACAATGTGTAGAAAACTTTGAACAAGATGTTTCAACTTCTGGTCTATGACCTTGGCCATTGGCTCCATGACTGACCCTCTGACAGCAACAATAGGATGTAAGGGTAGATCTAACACAGTTGATTGAATTTTTGGGATGCTGAAAATCTTCAGAATTGTGCGTTTTTGCACTAAAAGATAACCAAACAGACCTTGAGATATAGTATCAGATAACAGTAGTACATCCAAGAACAACCTAACTGAATGACTATATTTCCATTGCTAGTGAACTTAAAAGAAAAGCCAACATAGTGTGAGCAAAATTATAAAATTGTTATGGCTTTCTCTAGTATTTTGACATGCTAAATTTGTTCTTAGCCATTTAGACTTGGTTTTATGTGGAAGTGTTTTTTGTTATGTGTACACCTTTAAGAAATTTCCTGGGATTTGTTCAGCCTGCCTATTGATTGCTAATTCATGTGGGTATAGTTTTACTCCTCTGAGTGTTTAAATTCGGTGTTTGCATGAGTTTTCATGGTTCTGAAAAAGTCTATGTTTAGACAGAAGCACTTCACATTGAACTGCAGTGGTTTTACCAATAAAGATTTTTTTCTTTCTACAGCAGCTGTAAGCTTGAGTTGTTTCTACCATTGCTGGAGTCATTTGCTGTGGTCTTTGGCTTCTTGATCAGTTGTTTGTTCTTTGCGTGTATGTCTGTTCCGGTTCTAGGGATTTCTCGGCGTTTTGTGGAATATTGGCTGTGTTCTGGGTATTCCTTGGTGTGTCAGTCTTTGACTCACAAGAATTTTTTGATGATGCTTCCACTTTCAGCACATCTGAACCTGTGGGTAATTTGACTTTGCTTATTCAACAGTTAACATAGGCCATGTCTTAATTTAAGCATGGTAATGTTACAAATGTAGCTGGTAATAATGTAGAAGACACTATTCAACGGTCATTGGGACCAGCTATTGCAGTAAATGTTCAGCATAATACACAGCAGTAGGTGATACAAGCATCAGCCTCACAGGGTTTTTGATCCACATCTCAAGTGTTTAAATGGCTGAATAAAGTAGAAATACACAAAACCATAAGTATATTTAATCAGCTAGTGGCATTATCTTAGCTTACAAGAACACATTTCAGCATTAGATAAATCATTGTACAAGTTTAAGTCTCTACAGTTGGACAATTATTTCTTGAGTGAATGATTGAAGAGCAACATGTCCTTAAAGGACTTCGGGTATGGAAATACCCACAGGGGGTTGAAGAACACTCACCTTTTCACCTCGAGTTACTGGAACTTCTTGATCATGCAGGCTTAGATCTTACCAAATTATTAGTTAAGGAAAATGAGAGACATATAGTACAATATAAAGAGGAAATTGAGGAATTAGTAGAGTCTATTACAGCAGATCTTGACTTTCATAAATACAAATTCAATTTTAACCTACTGTTTCAATATATTGATAACAAATTGGTGCATATTAAGAAGACAAAGGATACGAAGCTGCTCAGGGATGACACTGAATATCGTAATAGAACTGTGTATCTCAAGCCACCCTACACTGGTCGAGCCAAGTTGATCAACTGGGTAAACTACAAGAAGGACCTTGTCAACAGCAATGAAGTACATCACAGTGATGTCCCTTTAGAGGAGGTACCCCTGATAAGGTCAGATAGAATAGCCAACTGGGAACACCATCCTGTACAAGGACAAGGGAATTTCTACCAGACAAAATCAAAGGGTTGTTGGAACAAGAATTGGGGTCACTCAACCAAGAAACAATAAACATCAATGACAGTTTTTTTTCCTTGACACCCATGTACAGGTACGGTGAATATTACTTCTTTCTTTCGTTTCAATATCTATAATTGTTCTGACTTAAACATAGGCTCTGAACATCATAACCTTTTCCTTAAAGGATTCAATTTTATACTAGCATCATGGGCCAACATGGTGGACACCATACTTAATTTAAAACTTTTTACATGTAAACTCAACTTTCACGTACTGTTTGGTGAATCTGATTCTTCTTTGAATGAGTTTTACTAGTCAGTTGTTTGTTCTTTGCTTGGATTTCTGTTCCAGTTCCAGGGATTTTTCAGCTTTTTGTGGATTTACAAAACTAAGGCAATCCTGTTTGGTACCTCCCAGTCAGCAGAATAGCTCTCATTTACTTGTTACCCATAACCCTCTTTACAACCCCATTGATCAATTTTATGTCCTTCAATACCTTGGTGTGTGGGTTTATCCTGGATTGAACTCACCTAGAGCAAATATGGAAATAATACATTCCCTTCTGTTTGGTCTTATTAAATGTTCCCTTTTCTCCCCAGACCAACCAGGAATACTGTAGTCAAATGCATTCTATTAGAACAGCTTGAATATGGACCTCTACTGGTTGCAAAAGTGTCCAAGAAAAACTCCTTCACCATCCATACTATAAAAAAATGTTATCTGCTATTTCATTACTGTCTCCCCTAGAAGTGATTATCATTGTATTATGCTTAATAAATCCAATTGTCTACCTATCCAGTAACATGCAAACATGCTTCTTTGTTCCTATCTCTACAAACTCCTCAAAGAACACTCCTGTCATTTCCATGCTTTCAAACTAGTTACACAACCCTTCCAGTTGCAACCTAAGAAGTTGTAACCACTCTGGTCCACATCATCAATGTCTCAGAAGCAGACTCCATTGCACTAACTATGCCTTTTTCCATCCTAGGCCCTAAACTCTGAGAATCCCTCCCTACTAATCTTAAAGACCTCGCCTTATTCTCCTCATTCCTCTCCCAGCTTGCAGATTATCTTAAGACTGAATCAATTTGCAAATGCTTTCTGGACACATCATCAAATCCCTACCTCTCCCCTTCACCACTCAACCACCTTTGTCTTTCTCACATTATTTCCCTACACTAATAAGTGACATCTCTTCCACACTGTATACATTATATGTTGTTACTTTCTGTGCGCTCTTAACTTACTGTTGCTATCTTTTACACACTGCGCTGTATCCCTTCAATATTTCATCTCTTTTTCTTTCCTCCTTACTATAGCCATCCCTTCCTATTCTCCTCTGTACAGCGTACTTTATTATTATTATTATTATTGCTGTTATTGATCCATTGCGATCATTACACATTTGTTTTGTATTCATAAGACTTCTTGCAAACTTGTTTATTAAACTGTAATTTATATTTGCCTGGACTGAGACCGAAATAGGTCAGTTTGGATCAGTACTCTATCCCAGTTACCAAAGTGAATGAATAAATAAATTAAATAAATAAATAAATAAATATATGTTATGCTTATTGTGACATTTTGATTTTATCTCCTCCAGTCAAGTAAAATTGAAAAATTGGTAGAAGAGGCCTAGGATAATTCAGTGAAACCCCTCCTTCTATTGTGGTTGCTGGGGGTTCAGAAACTGCATATGTGACTGTCTTGCTGAGGAGTGGTGAAGGGCCCTCAGGTGGGTGGCCATATCTCACCTCCTTTTGACCAAACATAGCTTCACCCATAGATGCTGGAACTATAATGCAAGGGGGAAGGAGCACCACCCCGCCCACACTTTTACAGCTGCAAGACCTGCAACGTTTTTTTCTTTAAGAAGGAGGACCCAACAAAGGAATCATGCATGCATCGCACACTAACGTGAATTCAAACACAAAAGTGCACAGAAAATGTTCTTAACCACATCATTGCTGCTAGTGCATGCTAACCCTATTGCCAGAATCACCTCCACGGTAAGGTTGACGGATTCTCCGTTAGTATATTTAAGGCTGACAAATGCTCCATTACGGTATTTAAGGCTGACAAGTGGTGTGTGTGTGTGTGTGTGTGTGTGTGTGTGTGTGTGTGTGTGTGTGTGTGTGTGTGTGTGTGTGTGTGTGTAAAATGTGCAGAAATGACTGGCAAAGGAATAAAAACATTGCTATAAAAATAAATCAAACAGATGAACTAAAACAATGCATCTAGTGAAATAGCACACGACAAAATCAGTTTAACATCCTTCAATGAAGTTATACCAAAGACTAAAAAAGTGATCTCACTGCTAACAGGCAGCAGAGTTGTCTAACCTGTTAATGAACCTGGAAAATGTGACTGAGTAAACAGGTAACAGTTACAGTCAGCAAGGAACATCCCTAATCTGAGCCAGTCCTAGCAGTACAACAAAGCAATAGTTAATCACAACAGCAAGCAGGGAGGCAAAGACTGGAATGGTTTTAGGTTCTGCTGATGTTGGCAATGAAAAAGGCACACCTAGAGATGTATGCTCAGTATTAGACAAAATAATCAGCTTGTAAAGTTCATGAAAAAAAAAAAAAAACAGCAAAATAACTGTAGTGAGGGGCTTGGGACTAAAATGAGTCAACTAATTAAATAAGAAGGAACGAATGTAAACTACAATGAATTGCCTGCCCTAAAACTGCTCTCTGTGACCCACATTTGTAACAAAAAAATGCATGTAGAAAACATATACTTTATTTAAGGTAAACTCGTTAATCCCACCAGTCCCTTTTCAGTTAAATTTATGACATGGAATACACAAAAAGGAGTGCAAAAATGCGAATCGCTGTATAATATCATTTATTTATATTTTAAAAGTGGGCAATCTAAGTGATTAAGACTACTTTTCAGTCATAACTTAGTTTAATATTGTTGGAAACCAGGTACAAAGTGACATGCCACTTTACAGTTCCCTTCTTGAACAAAATACCTCAACCTGTATAAAAAGGATCATTACTAACAGCTCATTCACCTAACTAATTAAAAAAAAACACCAATGTGACAAATTCAGCATGTGACAAATTCAGCGTGACTGGATGCGGACATGCAATTCTGTGTGTGTGTGTGTGTGTGTGTGTGTGTGTGTGTGTGTGTGTGTGTGTGTGTGTGTGTGTGTGTTTGTGTGTGTGTGTGCAACAGGCACTATAAGCAGCAACAAGTTTTAAAAATTCACACAGACTATTACTGATATGCTAAAATAAAATGCTGCATAAATGATCTTCTGGCAATAAACAGTTTATCTTTATTATTCTGAAGGTTTGTACAGGATGCAGGAGATCAAAATATGAGAAGAGACCTGTCACCAATGGAGTTCCCCAGAGTTCGATGCTGAGACTTTTTCCGTTTGTCATATACATCTTAAAAGTAAAAGGAAATACCAAAAGGCTTTGGGTGGCTAAGTTTGAGATGATTGCAAGCTAGGAGCAGTTATTGAACCCCCAAATTACTTAACCATCATCCAGGAAGGTTTGTCCCAAATAGTAACTGGTGTCAAAATCATGACAATGCTCTCTGAGAAGTGACCCAATTGTTTGGCGTTTGGGAATTTGTGTCTACAGTGACTTAACTTTTGACCAACATGTGCTCAGATTCATAAGAAAGCCTTTCTATATTGATTGTGACTAGATCTAGAGATGTTGTTGTCCCCCTTTACAAAGCTCTCATTAGGTCAGTCATTTTGTATAATGCTCACTTTGACATGTATCTGTCCAGCCCCATGAGCAATTGGAATATCTACAGAGATACCTTACTAAAAGGATACAAGTCCTAAACAATAGGTCTTGCATGGACCACCTCAAAGATTTATTACTATACTCTGTATCCTAAAGAGTGCTTAGAGGTGATATGTCTGGCATACAAGGCATCCTCTGACCTAATACAGATGGACCTAGTGAACATCAACAAGTCAAATGGCATCAGAATTACTCAGTTCAGATATCTAAACTGAATGCTGTGAAGAGATTGATATATATCACAGAGGCTACCACTGTTCCAGAACAGACTATCCATAAAAATAAAACAAAGTCCATCCATCCATATTCAAATGCAACTTGGATCTAAGGATAGGTAATAGAAAATGTACTCCAGGATTGCCCCTCATGTCACTAATGGATAGAGGCAGTTCCTAAATTCTGTATCTCTTACATGGGTCCCCGCAAATTATCTATGGTATGATCACAGTTATTCTCACTAGGGTTAATATACAATTATCAACCATGGGATAGGTAAGACCAATCAGAAAATGTTAATTCAAGCACCAAAAGGGAATTGGCTAAGCTTAAAAGGTCCTCCAAGTGAACCTATGTTGTGGTAGTAAATAGTTATAAAAAATTGCCCCTTTTAGATCACTAAATGCCCCTCTCACCCCCCCCCCCAGTCTTCAACAGCTTCCGGCACCTATGGCTGCAGCAACTGGTTGCAGAGGATGTGTCTTAAAGGGTGGCCATTCATTCTGACAGAATGCAAGGTCTTAAGCATAAGGTAGCAAATTTAATAGAGTACTCAGTCCTGGCCATCAGGTCATCAAAGGCATTTCCAAATGTTCCATAACCTTCCAGAAGCCTTCAGCTGTCGATGTTTGTTGTTCCTGGTAGGTTGCCACACCACCTTTGGCGTATTATCCTTTGCCTCCTGTACCTCCTTCCTGCTGTGTCATGCCAAATATTTTGTGAGTGGTCCAACTTTCCTCATTACCATTTGCCTGCATTGTGTATGTAGGTGTCCATCCCATGTTGTCCCATTTTTATTTGTAGAAAACTGCCCATTTGTCTGTACTGTTTAATAATGGTTTAATAAAGGATTTATTGCTACTACTGCTCGGGGTGCTGGATTTCTTCTTTGACTTACTGTTTAATGTTTGTAAGTATGCCACTGTAAACTAACTTAATCTCTAATTCCATCACAAATTAGCATACCCTACTTTCATGTCTTCTCTCTTCATAATGAAAAGAGGGGTCTATCTCCGCAAAAAGTAAAAATAGACCCACAAAAAGTAAAAACAGACCCTATCTTACCACAGCCCACATTATACTCTCCTCTCTGTTCCCCCTATGTGCTTCTTTCTATTTTCTCTTCCCTTCCTACCATCTTGTATGCCCCCTTCCAAACCATTTATGAGTTAATAGTGGTGGCCATTTTTCATTTGACCACACCAGATGGATTACTATAATGCTGTCACTGTAAGAGAGGACAACTCACTGCATACTGTGATGCTTCCCTTGGCAGCAGCGTATAGTATTCATTGCCATGTCTCACTTGTCTTTCTTATATTACCAATAAAGTAGAAATTTCATGGTGCACTGTCATGGATGATCATGGTCTGGGAATTCTAGCTGTTCTGTTTCCATGTTCACTATGGTTGCAGCTTCTATGATTTAGTACTTTTAATTAGCATATCTGAACTGAGCATGAGAGGTTGCTCAGCAGTGCTAACCTTAGGATATACCCACATAATTAGTTTAACTGAGCTGTACTATGTAGCTTTCCTGAGTAGCCACTGTAGACTTGTACTGTATATTTTCATGAATACCACCCACCATATTTTTTGTATTCCCATGGGAGAATAACAAAATCATACTTTGCTCAACATGGACAGCAATGCCTTTCAATTTCCATAGGTTTCTCTGTCACCCACATCTGATGTCTAGTAGATAACATAGATATTTCTGTTTTACCTACATTTAATGATTAGTAGGTAATGCAGACATTTAAGGCTATGAGGGGTTAGCAAACTGCTTGCTGTAGTTCAAAGTTTGATTCTCACCACCTCTGTTTACCCATGATGTGACCCCGAACTAGGCAATGCTGCTTGGGAGTCTGAAAAAGGACATCGCAGATCATTGGTTTATCTCTCATTAATAAATACACATCCAGAGAGAGAGAGACAGAAAGAAATATCCTTTGCTCCTTTTGAAATTTACTGTGATGAAAAATACATGTTTTTTAAATAATGTGATAAAAATAGTAAGAATCATTTGACTCTACATTGTTTCTCCATGAGTCTGTAAGTCCATTTTATTTGTGTTGCCAGTCAAGACAAGACTATTGAGAATATCCATTAAGGCACGTTTCTTTTCTGATTTCCTAATTTTATAAAATATGTAATTGACAGTGACATCAGTTTCAGTGGAGCAAGTTAACACATATTTGCTTGCAAAGTGTAGTTGATAACCATTTCTTAACAGAATGAGTAACAAGTTAAAAGTTATAAAATTATGAATGGGTTCTTGCACAATAGTTTTCTGTGTCTAATGTTCTTACAGAACAATCAGAACTAATGATGGGGACACAGGACATGCACAGCACCAAATGTCTGTATTATTGATTTATCACACACAAACACTTGCAAATAATTCTTATTTTTGCAAAATTGTGGTTAAGAAATGGGCCCTTCCTTATGTCTGTTTTATTTGTATGCATTTATTTCCTAACTATGTCAATGAATCTGTCCTAAGGCCCAGTGCAAAAAGTGCAATACAAAATAAAGTTAAATTAACTATTAAACAAATAGCCATAGAGCTTCATAACATCTAGTACTGCGAAATACTGCAATAAATATTTGTCCTACAAACCATTCATTACTTGAGCATAGTTCATTTTTCCACAACAAGGGTATAATACAATGTGCATATTAAAATTCCAGTAGGGAAATGCTCTTAATCATGGTCTTGGGTAAAAACTAACTATACAAGACAACGATCCATGGTCTAATTCTCGTCCCACTATTCTGGACACAAAGATAAGAAGGTTGCAAGGTGAAAGGAAACACCAGTCCTTACTTTGCACTCAGAATCCCCAGGGTTGTATCCTGAGAGTCTTTTAATCCAAACAGTTGAAAAATGTTTTCAATGAAGTATTTTCATGTTTGAAGATTTTGTGAGTGTAAACATGAAAAAGTGTTATAAAATCTGGATAATAATAAATTGTTTCACCTCTTTATCGTCTGCCCCTAGAAACCATTTTTCTGTTTTTCACCTCTTTACCAGCTGCTGCTAGAAAGCATTTCTCCCTCATTTTACATTGAGATAACTATATTTCTTGTCTCTCTCATACTGAAAAAGCTACGTGAGTATACATAAGAGTTTGACTCCATTAAACCATTATTGATTTAAAACTATGCCACATTCAGACAAATTTAGGAATTAATGCCACAGCAGGGGATATTATTCAAGGCTTGAAAATGGTATAGATAGCTGAAGGCATTTTTAGTACCAAATAAGAGATCAGATGTGCCATTTCTGGAAAGAAGAGTTATACAGTTGTTACGTTTTTCAGCAATTTTCATTTATCTTGCAAAGGCAAACAGTATATTAATCCATTAATTAAGCTTATTTATTTAGTTATCACTTTAGAGGTTCATAGGTACTTAGTAGGCTCTTGATCTTTGAAAATCTTTAGAAGCATAGCCATACATTCCCAATGAAGTTTTAAGCCCTTATGTTTTAAGTATGAATAACCCAGAGAATAGCAAAAATTACCATGCATGATGCTGCCCCCTATCCAAGAGGGACAGTGGTGCTAATCCAGAGGTGAATTTATGGATATGTACCCATTTGTTCAGATTGCATTTGAATAGTGTAAGAGATGTACTTTGCTTTATGTGGAGAGGAAGGTGATTCTAAAGAAGTGGTATTCTCTCTGATACATATCCATTCCTCCAACATGTTCTATTTATATTGCAAACAAGATTGAGTTGCTTTGAGTGGGTATTTATGCCCCCAATGGACTTGTGAATTTGCAATAGGTCTGAAAGGATACGTTTTCATGACTCTGTATGTAAGGTAGGGATCATTAGCCTGTATAACACTGAGAAGAGGAAAAAAGCATAATTTGCATGACTTAGGCCCTTGATTTTCTTAAGAAGAAAACATTGTGGGCATGCAAATTGTTTTTATCTGGACAGGTAAATACTAAAGGAATCATTATACTCAATGAGTGCTTGATAAATCTAAAATAATGTGGAATGATCACATCCCTGGAACCTGAACACCATACACTTAGTGATCAGTTTTGCAATAAAATACACTTTCTTACAATAGTGGATGCATGTTGATCAAAGGACAGTTAATTGTCTACATAGGTTCCCAGGACCCTAACTACTGGATCAATTTTTAGGGTTGTGTTGTCAATGTGATCACTACAATAGACTTCTTGATTGCTGAAGGATACTATTATACACTTCTTGGCATTTAGTTTTAGTTCATGGTTTTGACACAAGCTATTTGTTTGAGAGAGGCCCTCTTGGAAGATCTCGGTGTCCTCTGGGAAGCTTATGATGGCACCAAGTTTACAGTCATCTTCAAACTTCATCAGCCATAAACCTTTTAGAGAAATTTTGACCTCTGTGAAATAAATGCCAAAGAGGAGTCACCCAAGGACTGAACCCTCATCACTAGTGACAGGTAATTTGGAAAAGGTAGATTAGCCAACCCTAATTTTCTGGGTTCTGTTTGTGAGTCAATTTGCTATACAATGAACTACATAAGGAACAGTATTCAGCTGGGATAGTTCATCTACAATACACTGAATGCCTTTACAAGGGATAGATATGTATTGTGTCCTGATTTGCCATCATCCATTGCTACAGTAATCATCTTGAAGCCAACCAGGATAAGTAGGCTAATTGATACCGGGTTGGATCAAGAGTCTGTAAGCTACCTCTACCCTTGCATAATAATTTCATAATGTTCCTTTCTTTTCCATAGCTTTGCAGGTAGAACTGAAAAGGATTATGGGTCTATAATTACCCAGGTCTGTAGAAGCTCCATGTTTGTGCAAGGTTGTGACTGTTGCCGAAGTCATTTTCTACCATATGTAATTTACTGTTTGTTTTCCATGTTTTATTTATTATTCACAACATATTTCAGGTGTCTGGTGGTGGTACAGAGGACTAATATTTTCACTAGGAGAGTATAGGGTTGGAACCCTTTATATTGCCATTAAGGCAAACTATTTAGAGTGCCACAGGTGCCTAGTGGTTCCCTACACCATGTTTTTTTTAATTATGTGCTTTTAAGGTACACTATATAAAATACCCCTGGTGGATAGTGTCAACCTCAACTCAGATGTGTAAAGCAGGAGATGAAAGTGTAATCCCTGGTAGCTAGTGCTCCACCTGTCCCACATATTCAGAGTTATTCCTGCAGTCTAGTGGTCCCCATAAGCCACATCTTCATAATTATTCTTTAGCATATCCCTCCAATCAAAGTGTGCAGTTAATGCATGAGATGACTGAGCTATTCCATAGCATCCAGTGGTTCGCTTGCCCATAAGTGACATTAAGGCATGA
Source organism: Protopterus annectens (assembly GCF_019279795.1). Lineage (NCBI taxonomy): Eukaryota > Metazoa > Chordata > Ceratodontiformes > Protopteridae > Protopterus > Protopterus annectens. The sequence continues at coordinate 910,828,357 of NC_056732.1, forward strand.
TGATCTGCAGTTATTCCTCATGGCTAGTATTCCTCCTAGACCGAATGTTGCAGGCTTTGCTCATTAGTCTAGTGGTGTATTGAAGTATTACAACCATCCCATCCCTGTCACCCACATACTTCAACCCCATAACCACAAACACACAGCTAATGTACTCACCTCCCTAACCACCCCCCACTGCAAACTACCAGGCAGACAGACATACACTCACACACACACACACTTGCAGCCTCTCACATACACACAAGAACACACTCTATAACACTCCGCGACTGCTAAACTCCCCTGCATTTACATCTAGTACAATGGATGTACATGGTCTTTTGGCTATGTTTATTACCACGAGTGGCCAGCAGTGTCCATGATAATTTATACAAGTAAGCAGTTCTCTGAAAGCCTTTCATTTAAGAAGACACAATGTCACCCACTGCTTCTTAAATGGATACTTGCACCCCATTGACAACTGCTGGTCACACCCACTAATGTCTTGCTCCCACCCTTTTGCCCTGCCCTAGTTATGACTTTTTTTGCACAACAGCCTTCAAGGTATATTGGTGGAAATGTGCAGACAAAGCTTTTATATCAGCTGTGGATGGAGGAGTTAGATCCTTTAAGAAAGGAAAACTCCCTCACGCTTACCTAACGGATGGCCAAGTCATGAACAATTTTCATCCTTGTGCTTATTAACAAATGAGTGAATGGTCTCAGCTAGATGGTAATCAAGAATGGAGGCCATAAATATATATATAATAAAAAATATATATCTTTTGATGTGTTTTAAAATAGCGTTGGTCATAGTAAAGGTCAAATTTGAAGGCTTGACTTGAATATTTCTAAAATGAGTTTGTGCAATGCCAAGCTCTACTCCATAAAATTAGCTTACTGCATACATTATTAAAACTTTAGACATGAATGCAATTTGACAGTAATGAACAGCAACAGAAGTAATGAAAGAGTTTGAAGAATAAACTGGCAATTGCATTGCCCTCTAAGCCCCTTAAATATTTTAATTACAAGGGCACTCAGCTTCAGGGAAGATGGAATGTTGAAATAAGTTTCGTAGCATTTTCTTATTTGCTGAGTAGTTTAATACTGTCCTTTTCATTGAGGGCAGTATGCACCAAACCAAGCTAACTGAGCTGGGCATTGATGATGTCAGTTATGAAATATTCAGATCAACCTGATATGAAACAACAGTAAGCTGTTTTTATATTTATATAAATAAACACCAGTAATTTTATTTCACTTGAGAAATGTAGTAAACATTCACAAGTTGAGGTAGTGTGAAATTGACTCCAGTAGCATATGGATGTAGCAAAGACTTGTCACCCCAGAGCGTGTACGCATAGCAACATGTTGGTTGGATATACTGTGAAGTCATGTATCATGCATACTGTGGGCCTTCAAGTAACTGATGTCATTCTCTGTTAACTACCTTAAAGAAGCTAAGGAAAACAAGATCTGGTTAGTGAGTTAGTTTTACTATGTGCTACTGAAGGACTACTAGTCATGCTAGAGCACACAGGGTGCTGGCAAACAGTTAATGCATTTTACTAGATTAGATTGGATGTCAGATTCACACCATGCCTATTTCCATGCGTTCCTTCTACCCACATATGAGATAGCCCACCAACCGCATATGTGATAGCCCACCAAATGTCTGTAATCTGTCTTCTTAAAGACAGATGGTTCTACAAGACAACGTATTTTGACTTTATAATTGATTTTTCAGAATGTACAAGTTAAGACAGAGAAGCACTTCCCCATTCACATCTGGAACAAGAAATCTGCACAGAAAATCCAAAAATCCTAGCTTGCTTTACCTGCTCTGCTACTACCTATTTGGTGTACCCCAAAAGGATGAAAACAGCTTTTAAAAACTGCGTTACTTTGAGAACCTTTGATTCCAAGGCACAGGTCCTTTTCTTCCAGCTCCATTACCTCTCAGAATGCATGCAAATGTAATTCAGCCAATAATATTATGGTTTCATTTAAAAGAAGAAAAACAGACAAGCTATAGTAATAATTAAGCTTTTTTGCAAGATGAAAGGTTTCAATTCAAATACAGCCAATAGTCCTTGAATCATAATCAAAGCCAAAAAGGTGCATGCATATTCAGGACTGATAAGATCAAAGAATCACAGCGGTTGCCTTGGACCAGGCCAGGAAGATATACTCTGCAGCTTATAGGTGAAAAACACCATGAAACAGTGGATGAGAACTCAGCTCACCTGTTGTCAGGAAACTGATTTTGCTTTGTCAGTCCATTCAAAGTGCACAGTAGAAAAGTTATACTATTTCTTTCCTTCTTCTGTTTTCCAGTGCAATACCATGCATTTAGTTTGATTTTTTTTTTTTACTTTACTTTTATTTTACTGAACACATCTGTTGAACAGGTAAGTCCATTGGATGCATTTTTTGTATTTCAAGGGCAACCTGGGTATGCTAAGTGCTTTGTGGCTATTGTGTGCCCCATCTTATTTTAATTTCCCTGCTTATTTCAAGAGAAAATATTGATAAAAAGAAAAAAAAACATTTGTCCCGGTCCCCTTCAATAAACACAACACACCAAATGACATTTGATGACCTTTATTAAAACTTCCATAATATAACTTTGATTAACAAAATTTGTTAAATACAACTGGACATAGTGTAGTTGATTCTAAACACAGCATAAACATCTTTGCAATGTTAATTAGGACAGTGTACCTGCTCATCCTGCTCCAGTAAGCAGTGCCCATACCTTTGCTCGCTTACTTTACTTATAAACATCCTTATAATGTTAATCAGGGCAGCGTACCTGCTCATCCTGCCCAGTAAGCAGCATCCATACCTTTGCTCACTTACTTTACTTATGAAGCTTCATAAACCATTCAATGAATTACCTTCCAAACAAATAAGCAGCATCCTTACCTTTGCTTGCTTATCTATTCAACAAGAACTCCTTGAAATGCACCACCAGATACCAGAGGGGGAACACAAGAGGGCAAGCCTGTCTCTCTTCTCTGCCTACCAGAATAAAATAACCACAATCCCACCAATCTGCCAACAAAAAAGGGAGGGTAGCAAGTTCACGCCAAAATGTGATTACTTACCCACCTACACTCATCTAAATCCCTTAAGCACTTTCCACCCTTATCTCATTTCCTTTCAATCAACTCTCCCACTGTTTAACCCTTTCACCTCCCCAACCCAATGAACTCCCATTAATATCAGCCTAACACCCCCTTGAAGATGTCCCAGGACAACTTGGCTTGTTGCCAAGCCTCATTTGTCCTGGTCTCTTTCAATAAACACAACACAATGAATGACATTTGAAGACCTTTATTAAAACTTCCATGACATAACTTTGATCACCAAAATTTGTTAAATACAACTGGACATAGTGTAGTCGATTTTAAACACAGCATAAACATCTTTGAAATATCAATCAGGACAGCATACCTGCTCATTCTACTCCAGTAAGCAGCGCCCATAACTTTGCTCACTTACTTTACTTATAAACATCCTTATAATGTTAACCAGGACAGCGTACCTGCTCATTCTGTCCAGTAAGCAGCATCCATACCTTTGCTCACTTACTTTACTTATAAACATCCTTATAATATTAATCAGGACAGGGTACCTGCTCATCTGACCCAGTAAGCAGCATCAATACCTTTACTCACTTGCTTTACTTATGAAGCTTCATAAACCATTCACTGAATTACCTTCCAACCAAATAAGCAGTGTCCTTACCTCCACCTGCTTATCTATTCAAATAGAACTCCTTGAAATGCACCACCAGACACCAGAGGGGGAACAGAAGAGGACAAGCCTGTTCCTCTTCTCTGCCACCAACCTGCACAGGCTGTTCCCCCACACCACCAACTTCCATCAGCTAGCCATCCTTAGGGGATAAGGTCAAACATAATTCGGTGTACAATAATTACCAGGACATTACCAGCCCCTGGCAATTACCTAATGCTTACCAAAGCATCACCTGCCACTGGAGCAAGAATACTCAACCCCAACCACCAAAATAAAAGCAATTTCATATCACCCTTCCCAAACAATTCCTTTTACTTGCCCAATGACATGCAGAACCTGAAAAACTTCAAAATGCCATTTAACAACCACCTTGCCAACACCAACTACCCATATCAAAAGTAAGGCACTTCAACCCCATGATGGCTTTAGCAGTCTGACCCCTCTTTACTCTATCAATACCCTTGTATGCTACCAACAATATACCAAACTGAAAATGCCCTATGCCACAGGTCAAAACCAGATTATACCAGAATGCAAATGCCCTATGCCACCTGGTCAACACAAGATTAGTGACATGCCAACCCCCATCCCGCATGTAGAAATTAAACCATATCTTTCTCTCCTTCAAGTGCAGTAAATCAGACCACGCTTCCATGCAAGGACACTCACATAGCTCACAACTTGACCCAATTACTCAGTGCTTGCCCTGTGTGTTCCACCATGAACCAATGACCATCAGTCTCCTACACCAAACCTATCCCAACCCTTCAACATAATGAACCCCTAGCCATAATTAACTTCACATGCCCTTAACACCTGTGTGACTAATGAGCAAATATTTAAGTGGATTACCTACACATTATCATGCATCACTCCAGAAAGAAACCCTGTAAACCTACGACACCTAAAGCAAGACCATAATGCCCACCATTCCCATCTGATAAGTTTGTGTTCCCTCAAGCACCACCTCAGAAAGGTCCACTACACCTTCTATGTTAGCAATTTCATGGATGCCCATGGTAAATAAAGAGTCACTATTCCATAACAGGCCCAGTCCATAAGAAAATTACGTTCTTAAACATTCTATGAGCCTAAAGTTACAAGTTACCTGATGAAAAGCCTGTAAACAGTAGAGGCACTAGCCAACCCGAACCACCACTCATACTCACAAGACCTATAAATACCCCATTCATAGCTCACATTAAGTTAACTTGCCTGGATGATATCCCAGTATTGAGCTGCCAGTGGTAGGAACATCTATCACAGAAGCATCCGACTTTCAAGTTCACCTCCTTCCAGCCACTAATTGGCGTCCTCTATGTATTTGTCTATCTGCAACCTCGATACTCACCAGTCCAGCAAACCGCTCTGCAAAGAAAAAAAACAAGTGTAAATCCTCTAATCACGAGCCAACACTGCCAAAGGCCCACCATATCAATCCACTGTGCAGCCACTACCCTGCTCCATATTCCTATATGTCATCCCCATTTAATCATGCTTGTTTGTTGTAGGGTTTGAACTATGAATGGTATTAAATCCGAGCCCATTCCCACACATACTGTAGCAGTTAAATTGTACATTCAGTCCTTTTACATTTAACTCCTACCCCTAAATGATGCTATTCTATTATTTTAGCTAGAAATCTTAGAAGTGACCTTTGTGTACTTCAGTTTTGCATACCTTACTACAAACCACCCCAATAAACCCAATGTCAAAACTAATGCTCTTATTAGTAATATCTCCCAGTAAACATTCAACTTGGTATCCACCAAATACTGGGGCTGCATTAACATGAATTTCTGAAGGGTGTGAAGTCTGCCATTATTTGCTAACTTCAGTCATAATGCCCAGCCAGTAAATTACCAGAAAGCCACATTCATTATGAAACAAGCCAAATATGAGGTGAAAACTGTACCTTCCGTGAAAATCTGTACCTTTGCGAGGTATGTATAAACCTCTAACACTAAACTGTACCTGTTAGTTAAACAAGGATGAATACACACCCCAACACATCCACTCCCTGAGTCAATGGGCTGTACCCACTTGCCACGATATACCACTATAAAATCACAACCCCACTGACTGCCCACCTGAAATAATTTCCCTCCAAATGGCTCCCACAAACTTAAATCAAACAGCATGCAATCTGACCAGGCAATGCACACTCCATCTTCTTGCTCCTTCAACAATGAAGATTCGGATTCAATGTAAAGTAATCACAGCCAATTTGGTGGAAATTACAGAAATTTCCAAGCCAGGTCCTTCCCCATTCTAACAGTAACCAAAGTTTAGATGAAACGCATTGATAAAGTGAAAATGACAGTTTGTGGACCATGGACAATTTTACCACATCCCACAACTACCTCTGCTATCCATCCACTATGGTAAGAACTGCTACGTTTGTGTGCCAAGTATACTTTACCACTGCCCACAATAATATCTGGTATCCTGCCGATATTTAAGAAATGCATAATTTAAACATTGCTCTGAAACTTAGAATGAGGGTAGAAAAGGCTGTTGTGTTAATGTAAATTATTGGAAAGATATGAGAACCAAAATTCAAATGCATGCCTGGGGAACCTTCCCCCCTAATGTTAAACTACTCCACACATGCACAGAGAGTGACCATTACTCATGGGTGTCTCAGTGCCCGCCAAACACTACAGAAATTAGTCATGGCTTGACTGCCATTAGTCTAATAGCATGAGGAATCACCTCAAGACAGCAACAGTGGCCTCCATCGTCAAACACTCGAAACTCAAAACACACCCCAACCACAAAAATCAACAAGACCCCCCACCCACAACAAACAGCAGCCCACCCAATCAGAAATAAGACCAAAACTCCAGCCTCTGTCCCGTAGGTCGGTCCAAAGCCATCAACCAAGCAGTGACTCCCCCCACCCACACAGCAGAAACCCAGCAAGTGAACCGTAAATAAGCATACAAATGAACATGAACTTTCTGAACTGGTAACAACAAAAACAAAAAAACAAACAAACAAAAAAACAAAACAAACAAAAAAAAAAAAAACAAACAAAAAAAACATGCAAGCACCTTTTTCAGATTTCCTCCACCATAGTAACACACCACCGAGACTCGTGGCCTCTGGCTCACAGTATCCCCTCTGAAAGAGATGGACCCTGCCTCTTTCACCACTTCCTCCCCTCTGTAGAGAAACACCAGTACTGAATTCTTGCACACGGCAAGCCCATCTGCAGTACCGTAATCAAAACCTCATTGATCAAAGCCGTACAGAACAAGCTTAGAACAAGTACCATTAAAATTCTTTGATACATAGCAGCTTACCTAATGCAGTAATTTTAGGATATTCTATCATGTATGTTCCTCATTCTTTACAATTGCTGAGTTCATTAGAAATTGGTACAAGTATAAAACCAACTGAAAGGAAACTCTGACACCACCCAAAGACAACATATCACCAGCTGCTTGTGGGCATACCCCACATTGAATGCTCCCAAATTGCAGCTATGCCCAGTTCCACTCTAGTTAACTTCTTCTGTTTACCACTTAAAGCTCATCTCCCTCAGCAAAGACTTCCAGCCCGACCAGGCATGCACTGCCTTTTACCTCAGGAAATCCACACACTTTTAGCTTAAAGCCCAAGAAAAGGCATTTGCAGTTCTGTCCACCTCCCTGACTGCCGAAACCACCGCCATCACAAATGCTACATTCCACAGACACTAAATAACATACACTAAATGACATACAGGGGAACCACCACCAAAATATGACTCAAAGGTAAGCCATATTGTTAATGCTTCCTACTGGAGCCCAACACATCTAACTTATGCTAAACCCCTATTGGCAGTGTGTAGAATCAAATGGTGCCGTATTAGCAGCTTAAGGTCATGCTCGCTAATAAGTGGAAGCTGTACCCATGTATCTTTTAACTGACTGCCCAAAGCGAGGCTTACACAGGTATCTTTGTTAACCACTCTCAAGCCAAAACTGTGTTAGCACTGTACATTTTCTAATGTATTAAAGCACCTTAACTAACCAAGCACACTATACAAACAGAGAACAAACCTCCCACACTGGAGCCTGGAAATCTGCCCACAACAACCCTGCCATTCTAACATTAATATATTCTTCTCCCATCGACTACTACCCCCAATAATCTTGGAGTAACCGACAAAACAATTACCTGGCACTAGACTAAAAGTAGGGAATATCATGCGGCAGTGACAGCAGACTATACCATTATTACCTCCTGAGCTTAAAGCCTGCGAAAATACATTTGTGTAGCTCTCCACCTCACTGACCTCTGAAACTTCCATATAAGACCACCTACAAAGCAAATGTTGCCCTGAGACCTTGAACAACCCTGACCATGCTACTGGGCAACAGCATTGAATAGTGGAAAGCCATGCATAGCTTCAGCTGTGGAAAGTACCTCAGAAAATGGTCACGGCATTAAATGCTAGCCGGTTGAATATCTCGCTTAAACAATTATGGAAAATTGAACCGTGCTCTCAATCTCAGCTGTAATTAAGCATTTTGCCTACTAAAATTAATCTATTATGCCAACTTTACTTAAAGGCTTCACCCTGCTGCCAACAAAGCCAACTGTAAAAGTTGCCATCAAGGCAGACACGAGGAAAGCCTGTGAAACTGTCAACTACCAAGGAAAGCAACCCCAATGAAACAGTAGCAAGGTATGTCCATTAATATCCTGTCCATAACTCCCAACAATGAAAAAAACAGGATTTTTTTTTTTTGACGGAGGTTTAACCCTTTTACCAACCCAACCCAATGAACTCCCATTAATATCAAACTAACACCACCTTGAAGATGTCACGGGACAACTTGGCTTGTTGCCAAGCCTCATATGTCCCCTGAAGGGCTAATTAGTCATAGTATCTGTTTCACTTACTTATGTTTTGCTGTTTCTGTCTTATGAATAACATTCCACTCAGTTCCCTGGCCTGCATGTATTTATATTCTTAAAGCAGCTTATGTATGCCAGAATGTAATAAAGTATGAACTAATTCTTCTGCAGATAGAAACACTATTTGTATTTTATGTGATATCTGACCTCTCAGTTCTACTGTACAAAACATCAAAGAACTTCAGAAACCAGGATACATCTACTACTGGGTATTTTGCAGTTTTCCACAACATACAAAAGAAACCATTTGCTCTTGTACATAAATTAGACTAATCTCTGATTCAGAAATGGAATAATGTCTTATTTTGATACTGGCATAACCTCCAAACTTGAGGAAAATATCTTCCTAGATGGAATGAAAATTGTAATGCATTCCTTGGGAACAGCTTGCCATCTTGGGTGCATGTAGGCAGTTACACATCAGTGTCAGTTGTGCAACAGGTAGCAAACCTACCTTTGGTGCAGAAGGCTGTGGGTTCTATTCTCATCCAGATAAATCAATTGTTAATAGTTCAATGCAGCATAAGGGCTGTTGCACTCCTGAGTGTGACATCCTTTGGATGAAATGTTAAAGTGAGGTCCCATTTGTTTGAGTTGGTGCTAGCTCAAGTGGATACAAAACATCTCATGGCACCCATCAATAAGAGTAGGGGAAGTTCCACGATACCCTGGCCAAATTTCCCCTAGTGGTATATATGCTACCTTGGATCTCTCCCAAAAAGTGGCCTCATGTCTAGTAGGACTAACCTAGTCAACAAAGGATAAATAAAATTAAAAAAGGGTGTTTTGGTAACACTATGCAATCCTGATTACATAGGATGTACTTGTTAATGCTTGTGAAAAAATTTCCAGTTTAAAAAAAAACATTTAATTTAATTTTAACAATGACTCAGGAACTGGCTTCATTTTATAAACTGAGTAAAGTTATAATACAACAAGTGCACAGTACACTGGTTATATTTAGACATGTGGTGATATCTACAGCTGAAATAATAACTGACCCTCAATATGTAAGACTGCATGAGATGGTTAAAAATAACTGCCATGGCAGATTTTACCTGACCAGTTGTCATCTCTCAAAAAATGCCATATGAACATTTAGGTTTAATTTTTTAAGCAAATGCGTATAATAAAATATGTGCAGCATAAACCAAAAAGTACCCAACATGATTAAAAGCAAAGTAGATTTTATTTAAAAGTAAAAACTTTTACGCCAACAAATGATGCTTCATCAGATCATAAAAATAAATAAATAAATCAATCAATAAGAAAATAAAATAGCAGTATTCAAATACCATTAGAACTTAGCCATTAGTTTTCTCTTAAAGTCACATGATGCTAAAGAGACCAATCCTAACACAAGATGCATAGTTATTAGATATAATTATAATATATATAATTACCTTGCCATTTAAACCATAGCCCTTAACAGCTTGTAGTTCTATAATCCAATTCATCTCATGATGTTCAGCTTTATTTCTAAAATTGCCCATCCTTAGATCTTCTAACAAAAGTTCTACCACTATAAAATTAAATGTATGTGCATCACTTTTCTCAAAACTGCGTTTGACTAATGTATTTTAGCATCTCTTCTGTGTATTGCATCGATATGTTCTGTAATGCATTCCCTTAGGAACAATTTGTCTTTCTAATATAGAATGATGAACATCTAGCACATTGCGCTAAATAAACAAGATTCCTAGATGAACAGTCACCCTGCGCATTAAATACAAAATTTATCTGTGTATTTGGATGTATAAAGCTATTACTAGTGTTTATATAGGTACAAAAACTACATGTTCTACAAGGACAAGTACATAGACATCCAGTTGGATTCTCATACACTTAATCAGTATTGTAAAACAATAGTCTTTTTAGAGATTTCTTATTCTTAAAATGAAAGCATGGCTGTTCATCAACTATCTGTTTAATTTTGTCATCTGATAGAAGGATCGGCCAGTTCCTTTTAACTGTTTGGCATATCATGTCTACGTCACTTGTGTAGTGCAGAGAAATATTTTGCTTATATTGTAACCTATCGTGTACTTGTAAATCATTTCCTAGCATCTCAGAAAAATGTGTCTTGACTCTGTTTCTGAGCTGGCGAATGTCTTGCTTCATATGTTCAACTTCTCTCTTACTATAGACTCTCTAAAAATTATTTCTGCAACTTAATATCTGCTAAAAATGTTTCATTATTATTATTATTCATTCTTGATAGTCTCATCCCTTGTCCTTTAAGTATATTCCTATAGATGTGGCTGGAATGCATGCTGTCTCTATGCAGTATATTATTTTTCCAACAAGTGTTTCTAAAACACAGAAACACAGTGCACAGTACACTACTTATATTTACACGTGGTGATGTCTACAGCTGAAGTAATAACCAACCCTCAATATGTAAGACTGCAAAATATGTTTAAAATTAACTGCAAGGGCAGATTTTATCTGGACAGTTGTTATATCTCAAAAAATACCATATGAACATTTAGTTTTAATTTTTTTAAGCAAATGCCTATAATATAATGTGAATCATTTGGAAAGTACTCAAAAATCACACAAAATTTCTGTTGAAATAAATTGAGTTTATGGATTTTAGGTGGATATGAAGTGAAGAAAAATATTCGATATGTAACCAAGGACAACCACATCATTTTAGATTTGCATAAAATGAAGATTTCATGTTTAGTGACAAACTTAACTCAAGCCCACCTTATTGACAGATTAGAATTAGTAATCAATAGCAAAGGATTTATCTGTCTCTCTATTGATCTGTTAATCTGTATGCACACATCATATGTACCTCATTCTAGAAATAGGTATATATATATATATATATATATATATATATATATATATATATATATACACATATACACACACACACACACACACATATATATAAATATATATATATATATATATATATATATATATATATATATATATATATATATATATATATATATATATAGGTGGAGCAGCAGTAGCATTTGTCACCTCACAGCAAGAGGTTCTCCCGTTCAATTCTCGGCTGGAGCGCCTTCTGTGTGGAGTCTGCATGTCCTCCCCATGGTCGAGTGGCGTTCAAAAGACATGCATGAATGGGCGTGCCTTCGTTGAAGGTTGGGCGTTGGGCTGGCACCTTAGCACTGTAAAAATCTATTGCCAATCATTAGCGGACTGGAGTTCCGCTGTGGTGACCCCTAACCAGGAAAAGCTGAAAGAAGATATATATATATATATATATATATATATATATATATATATATATATATATATATATATATACACATAAACCCAGCAATGGTGCACAGCCCAAAACAGGTGCTCCAGTTCAAAGTGTTACAACACCACACCATAGAATCAGCACTGCAATAAAATAGAATCACGAAGAGTCCACAAAAAATACAGGACAGAAAAGGATGAATTTTATTTGTGTTTTAAAGTCAAAATTGAATCAAAATGCATCCAATGTACATCCAATTGTGTCCATATAGGAAGGCAAGGCTTCAAATATTAGTCAGAACACTCAGGTGAATCAATAATAGCATACCAGTTAAACCTCATGGCATCATCAGTGCAGTAAAGGTCAGCATAGCAAATAGGACTTATATACACCAGCATCTTAATGAAGCAGTACACAAATTCAAAAGGAAATCACTGACATATGTCCTAATAATTATACATAAATACCTATTCATTTAGCATATTAAACACCTAACAAAAATACTATGCAACTAAAAATCTTCATTGAATCCAGGCTTACATGTTGCACCCAGATTAATTATCCAAAACTTTGCTGTTTGATCCAAAACGTTATGTCTAGATAACTTAGATAAATGACTAAAATAAAATGAGTGGCAAAATGATCCAGTTGATGTTTAAAAAGTTCACTTCTCATCCTTTTTACAGTTTATATCACTCAAATGTATGTCAATCCTATGCTTGCAGGGCCTAAAGTTCTGCCTGACATAGAATGCCTTATATTGACATATTGCCATGTACACCACCCATTCAGTATTGTAGGTGATCAAATGTCTAATACTGAACACTTTTGATGTATTCATTAAAGTAAAAGATTTATTATGAGAGACCACCTTACAATATACACACAATTTCCACATTGGGTACAACCACATGGTCAATCAGATTAAATTTACACCTCCTGTCCATAAATCCCTTGTTAAAGAAAGATATTCACTGATATTTTCACCTCTCCTTTAGCCAAATTGGAAATAATCACCAAGACATTGTGAAAAAATAAGTATGATTTAAAAAGATAGCAATATTTGGTAACAGCCTAGCGCATTTTAAAAGTATTACTACCATAAGTGGTAACCAATTGTGGTGCATTAGGAACCAAAAGTGATTTAGATTTATTAGAATCAGAATTCAATAACTCTTCCCTTGGTCTACCAACAACTGATGTGAAGGCATGTATAACATCTGATGCCCTTGTAACTCCTTTGCATAAATCTTCTCTTCATTTTCTTATCCTCAGCTTCAAAATCAGATGTGGAGCTACAAATAGGCCGAAGGTACAAAAACTGTGCCATTAGTATATTATTTATGGTATGGCTAAGATGGCAACTATTAGTCCTCAATAATGAATTTTTGGTAAAGGGCTTCCTGTATAGTGTTGCAGTTATACAGCCATGCACAAGTTATATGACATTCACATCTAAGAAATCAATATTAAAAAGATTCAATTTCCCAGCAAATTTGAGACCAAAGGCAATACAGTTCAAACAAAAAACAAATTTATTCGACAAAGTCAATGAACCATTCCAAACACACTAAAAATCATCCAAAGACCTACACCACATATGTAGATATCTTTGAAATGGATTATTTTCATGGTAAATCAGCTGCAATTCTTGATAACCCACAAATAAATCGGCATTTGAACTTCAGCATCATAATCAATGGACTCCCATAAAACGATTGCCTCACCTTTATATGCATTAACCACAACAATCTTGTGATTTTCACTCAAGTTACTTAATGCTACACATTGCGTTTTAGATAAACTATTATTATAATTCTTAAATAACACATTATTATTAGGGTGAAGCTCAAGTAAAATGTATTGTTCAAGCAACTTCACTACAGGGTGATAAGGGGGCCGAAAGTAATGTGCTGTTTAAGAATTATAATAACAATTTATCTAAAATGAAATATGTAGCCTTAAGTAACTGGAGTCTCTGTTTCTCTAAAACAATTTGGTAATGTGCAGTTTTGGTTTTGTGAAAGTTCGGTGTTGTCATCTCAGTAAACTGAAATTTAGTTAATTATAAATTTGGTCTATAGAAGTAGACCCATATACACACATATAAAATACATACACACACAAAGACACAAACACACACACACACACACACACACACACACACACACACACACATGCACGCGCGCATGCACACACACATGCACACATGCATAAACACACACACACACACACACACACACACATATACATATATATATATATATATATATATATATATATATATATATTCACATGCCTACTTATACATATACATAGATACATAATACATACTTACACACTTGATTTTGCTTAATATTAATTATATTATTAATATAATAAAACTTGCATCGCTTCTAGCTGATTTTAGTGAGATTGCTTTGAACCAAAATCATTTTTTTCTTTTTTCTTTTATTTATTTATTTTTTTTGCTGTCAGTAGAGAAAACTAGACTAGTTCTAGGCTGCTGATTAGTATTGAGGCAATGTTCTAGAAGGCTGCTACTGGCTGGTAAGTTCTGTTGAGCTTTTTTTGTAAATAAGGTTGCAGAACTTGATAATGTCAGACCAGATTTGACTTGGCTACTGAACCCAAGATCACCTGGTCTAAGTTACTTTTGCTTGACTTTGTGTGTTATAGATTATATTACTACAGCCTATATAGAGTCTAACTGGTTTTAAAGACCTTGCTTTGAATTTAAATGAATGTTTTTTTGTTTGTTTGGTTTTTTTTTTGGTGACAGAGGAGAAAAATAGTGTAGTTCTAGGTGTGCTTGCCATTGAGGTGCATTTCTGGTATGTTACTAAGGGACGGTGTGCTGTTTTGAGTTATTCTTACTTTTTTCCATTGTCATAAATAAAGCTCCAAATGGTAACCAGTTCAAACCACATCTTTTTTTTTTTTGCTCAAATATTTTTATTAAGAAAAGAAAGTATTTGTATTATAACAATATATAAGACAAAAACATAGTTTTGCATAAGTTAAAGAAATTTCATGAACTATTTACATTATTTACAAAGGCCTGAAAAAGAATCATAAATAGTTCAATGGGGTAAAATCAAATTTCTATAATAATCATAAAGTATTTCAGAAAGAGCTGGAGCACATTTAGAAAGTCTCAATAAGAAATGAAACCTTTATCCACGGATTGTTGATGAAGCTCTTCAGATGTGTTCTGAGTTCTTTTATTCTGGTTTTGTTAGTTATCACTTTTTTTAAGAGGGACATATAATCTTCCAAATTTGGAGAGGTAGCAGAGTTCCACTTTCTTGTGATGCATTTTCTAGCTACTGCTAGAATTGTCCATAAAATATATGAGTTGGGCATATTCGTAATATACCCTTTGTTTACATTGAAAAAGATTATTGTTTTAGTTAAAGAAAAATTATCTGAAAATAAGGCTGTAAATAATTCTTCAATGTTTTTCCAAAAATGTTTTAAAAAGGACAGTCATAAAAATGTGAAACCAATCTGCTTTACAAGGTGTTAAACATCCCCAACAAATGATATTTTCTGATTTTTTTTTAATTTGGCTATTTCACCAGAGGTTTAGAAAACTCTATGTAAGAATTTCCATGTAAAAACACTCCAGTTTTGACCCCAGGATGTGGATTTTACAGATGATAGTAGTTTGGCATTTTCAGCCTGAGTATAGTTGGGAGTCCTCTGGTTATTATAGTCCAGTGTTTGATAATTAAGGTGGTCTTATCATTTATTAAAGTACTATATAATTTGGATATTATATTGTCAAATTTAAAAGTTATTGTTTAATATTTCATATATATAAAAAACTAGAGGAGGTGGGTTCAAATAAGATGAGTTTTTAATAGTTCTACAAAGATCTTGTCAGTAGGTTATTATTCTTTGTCATAGTAACCAATCTTGAGATGATATATTATATTCCTTGATAATTTGTGGTGTGTAATGTTTCTAGATCTTTAATACAGTGTTCCCATCATATAAAATGTTTATTATCACATTCATTAAAAGGTTAAAATGTTGTAAATCTGAATAATTTTTTGTAATTTTTAAAAGGAACCAGTAAGTCAAGTCAAACTTTAATTTCTGCATTATAATTTATATTTTTACTAAAGTAATAAAATATGTTATTTAAAAGATTTAATTTTGTAGGTTTTGTTATGTTATATTGTATAGAAAGACAAAATGCCAATATTTATTGGAAAGATTGCTAAAAGAAATGTTTGATGGCAGTGTATTTTTTTTTAATAATATGGCTAAATGTAGGGATTTCCAATTACAACTATAGTTTGTATCAATCCATCCTTAAGTAATGATGTTTTGATCTAGGTACGATCTAGATCTATTAATATATTATAGTTTGAGCTATGCTTTGATCTGGAAACGTTATCCCACACCATTCTCACAGCCTAATGTGATGTAAATAAACAATTCTATTCTTATTAGGATGCCATAAAATGTTATTATTGTTTTTATTTATGTCTCTAATGAATTTGTTTCCAAGAAAAGTGTCAAGTTATCAAAACAATGTACAGAATCTTTGTTAGCAGGGTCATCCTTAACAACTGTAACTTATCTTTGAAAGATAAGAACATATTATTCCATTTACTTATTTGAATATTTACTAAACATATTGCATTTTCATAATTAATTTATTTCATATTTTCAATGGTCTTAGGACTATGCTTAATAATTTAGAGAGTTTACTTGTTCTCCAATAATGTTTTGATTGACAGATTGAATTATTCCCTTATTATTATGAATGATATGTTTAGACTTCTATTTATTAAAATGAAGACTTGAAATTTTTTGAAAATTATTTATTATTGCATCTAATTCAAATAACTCTATAGCTGAGTTAGATAAGGTAAGTAAGATATACTCAGCAAAAATAGTTATTTTAGAGTTCTACTGGTTATAAATGTTAACACCTTTAATCTTTGGATTATTTATTATTAAGGATGCAAAAACGTCTATAACAAGGGCAAATAAAATAGGAGATAATGGGAAACCTTGCTTAAAACCTTTAGCTATGGTATATATTTTGATGTGAAAGGACCCTGTTGTCTTTGTAGATGGCTTTTATCATAGACATGACAGATAATGGAAATGTTAATGCCTTTAGTATTCCAAAAAGAAAGTCCCAGTTGACAGAATCAAAATCATTTTCTATATCTAAACTGACCAGCAGGACTTCTTCATTTTCTCTATTTAGAAATTCAGTAAGAGTTGGGATTCTTTTAATATTGTCATGAGTATGGCTTTTTTTTTATGAATCCAGTTTGGTCATTATGTATCATTTCTGAAAGTGGAACTTTCATTCTGTCAATAAAGTATGGACATACAAATCTTATAGTCTTTATTTAAGAAAGAAATTGGTCTGTGTGATTTACAAAGTTGTGGATCTTTGTTGGTTTTAAGAATAGGAGTAATCAGGGAATATCTCCAGGACAGCAGAATCATAGTTTTAGATTGTACTTAAGTCAATGTTTTCTGAAGTAATGATATAGTGGATGGTGGAAATAGCTTATATTATACCAAGAGATTTGTTGGGTTTAAAAATTTTTATTTTAACTTTAATTTAATTTAGGGATATTTGCTTCTGAAGGGTTTTTCAAAGATTCTATGGAATTATCTCTAAGTTAAAAGATGATAACTCTTCATCAAGTGCATTACTCTTTAAGTTATTGGAATTATAATGTTTAGTTTAATGAACCCTAAAAGCATCTAGAATATTACCTATGTCAGATACTGTCTTATTAATGCTTTCATGTAATAGTTTTATAATAAATTTAATTTTATTCTTTCTAATGACAAATTCATTTTGTGTGTTAAAAAATCTATGTATCTTTTATTTAGTTCATCCATTTCCTTTTTTTCATCTGACATTAAGTGTGCAGATTTGAATTTAAGAGTTAAAAGTTGTGACTATAAGTTCTGTGATTCTGATTCCCACTCTTTTATTTTATTTTTGTACCAAGCAACAGTTCTGACACAGATATAGGCATTCAAAGCATCCCAAATCATTATTATATTGTTTTCAGAGTTATTATTTACTTCTAGAAAAACTTTTAGTTCTGATAAAAGCCAGGGTTTAAAGTGTTTGAGTTTGGTAATATAAGCATATATTCTAGTTATAGAAGTTAACTTGGTAAAGTCCAGTTGTATAGCTAACTTGAGACAATTGTGATCAGATATAGGGCAAGAAAGTATACAAAAAAATGAGAGTTTTAATTTCAAATAATTTGAGACTAGAAGTGCATCTATTGTTGTTTGAGTTTTGAACTTGTGATCTATATGAGAAAAAACAAAATGATTTATTATGTTTAGAATTAAAAGTATCATATTGGTTAAGAGAATCAATCCATTTATTAAACAGTTTTGCTGTGGATGTGAGTCTGAGTGGATGATTATTTGTGGTATTAAGGTTATTTAAGATGCTATTGAAATTGCCCCCTAAAATAAGATTGTCTTTAAAAACTTTAATTATAAAATCAAGGTGGCATTTTGCAGTTGACACTTCTAGTCCTGGAAACCAATTAGCTAACATCCAAATTCTGTTGTTAAGTTTTAAAATGATAATGGCTAATAATCCCTCAGGGTCTTCGTACTTATATAACATTTGGGGCTGTATACTGTTATCCTTCCATAAACGCAAGACATCCCTCCATTTAGATTTGTATGAAGAGTGAGCTAATATTGTATAATTGTTAGGATTTCAGTTATTTTTCTCTGTGGATTTATAGTCAGTTTCCTATAAAAAACAACTTGGACATTTTTTTTACATTTAAATATCTTAATAGATTTGACCTTTTCCTTTGATTAGTGAGATCACTGATATTTAGAAAAGTTAAAGATAAAGACACGGCAATTGTAAGGGTAATTTGAGTAATAATGAGTGATGACTAATTTTTGATCACAAAACTCATTCTATCATCTAGAGATACCTGAGCTTTTGGAAGTGTGTATAATAGAGTTGAAGGAACATTAACTATAACTGTAATATAAGACATTCTATATTCAGGTGTGTGTGATTTACAAAGTTGTGAATCTTTGTTGGTTTTAAGAAGCTCATTATTAACAATTTAAAATAATTATATATGCTGACAGTAGGAAACACCCCCCACCAACCTTTTGTGGCCTTTTTAAGTATATTAATTTCATTTATTAAGGAATCAAAGTAAACTTGCTTAACTGTAGTAAGCAATAAATGCAGTAAAACATAGCATCATAGAAAAAGATTTTTTTTTCAATACCAAACATGGAATTATTAAAATTCCCAGTCTGAAAGATAAGCTGGAATCAATCAAGCTGCTTTCCCTAACCTTCATAGCCATAACCAGTAGCTCTGATAAGTTCTAAAAGTGAGACCGATGTTACAAGGATATAATTAGTCTGAGCAGCTTTAACTAGAGTAAATGGTGATCTATAAAAATATTAAAATCTCAAAGTTTCAAAAGAAATTAAACATTAAAACAGTTAAAATTTAACCTCAATGTTATTAACCATGTAATGATTAAGAAATGATTATAAAACTTTTATGAAAGAATAACATAATAGTTAAGTGAGTGTTAAAAGAAGTAACTCAACAGAATGGCATTAAAATTTATGTATATATGTTGTTATGGTTGAAACCACAAGAGACAAAATAGAAATTACTACTTTAACATGAAGTAACCTTTGTGAGGCACACTTTGTTCTAATAAGAAGCAGTCATAAAGCTTTGGGTGCAACATCTTATATGATCAATCTTGTATTCTCAAAGAAGCCACAAAGATAGATTTATTGTCTTAAGCTAAATGAAGATTAATATTTTATATTTCAACTGAAATACAGAAAACACTTAGAGAAAGAAACTTTGTTTAAAAAAACAGAGATATCATTTGAAATCTTGGGAAACCATTCTTGATAATACCACATAAACATACATACACATATACAAACATATATATCCACCTACCTATATGCACTATACAGTCAAAAAGCAGACATGCACAAACCAAAATTGGGGTTCCTATGAGTACAATGAAAACGCATTATGTCAAATGCATTTTCGTCGACACATGTAGAGCAAACAGGCAAAACAGCGAAGTGGCTGTTCAGCGAATTCTTTCCCTGGGAAAGAAGTCACTTGACCGCTTTGTTGTTTTGCCGTGTTCTGAAGTGAAGTGTGGTCCCTTGTCCAGTATAGCTCCTGAGCGTGATTGTGCAACAGTTACTGACCTTAGGGTTAGGGTGTGGGTTAAGGTAAGTGCATATGGTTTAAAATGTTTACTGTTAAGGTAAGTGCATATGTATGAAAATGATTAGTGTTTTATATTTTGTGTTAAATGTATAGTTGAGTTACATGTGTATGTGTTCTCAGTTGTTTACTTTTGTTTTGGGGGGGTAGAATTAGGGTTAAGATAAGTGTCTATGTGTTTCGAGCTGTTTATGTAAATGTGCGAGAGTTACTGACCTTAGGGTTAGGGTGTGGGTTAAGGTAAGTGCATATGGTTTAAAATGTTTACTGTTTTTTTTTTTTTCGTTAAATGTATGTTTGGGTTATGTGCATATGTGTATTTAGTTGTTTACTGGTTTTTGGGGGGGTATAATTAGGATTGGGTATGTGCGTATGTGTTTGGAAGTGTGTAATGTTTTTTTTTTGCATGGGTTGGAACAGCGATTTCTTTCCCTAGGAAAGAAATCGCTGTTCTGTGGATTCAACATTTTCAGCTGTCGCTGAAAATGTGTCGATGTAACATCGTTCGCTGTTTTAAGCATTCGATGTTGCAATATAGACCCCCAAAATACATATAAACATGCACACACATACTTATACACACATATGTGAATTCATACATACAGACACACATATGCAAATATACATATACAGATATCTGTGTGCATGTGTATGTATATTTATATATCTATAGACGTGTATCTGTGTATCTATTCATTTGTCTATCTACCTACAAGAAAATGGGAAATTAACATTATCAGTTAGGTAAGCTCTATTAAAAAGAAATATAAGTGAATCCCTATCAGATAATTATTATAAAAATGTCAATAAATGTGTGATTGCATTTTGAAAATGCTTAATGTTAGCAAATAACAACAGGAGTAGTTGTATGAATACCTTTCTGCCAGCATAAAAGCCTTTACAGTGTCTTCAGATTAATGTTTTACTGTTATAATGCAGTGTAATGAGCCTTTATACTGTAAATAATAGCTAATTACCTATACAAGCTATGTTTCTTGTTTTTATCTTCATTAATTAGTTAGATATGACACGTTAAGTAGTTGAAAGTTAGTTATTTAAACAATGAAGTTGATTTAAACTGATGTTAATTAAAAGGAGAAACTAACCTTATTAAAAAGTACACTTTCAGACATTTTTGACTGTAAACAGGATATTTAATGCAAGAGGTGCATCTCTAATATAGTTCCCATCATTTCCTGTGAGCACAGCAAAAAAGGAATGGCCTGGAAGCTTCTTAGATTACTGTAAATAATCTGCATAGTTTAAACAACTTGTAAGGCTTTTTGAGGTAAGAAAAACTTCACCTTGAACTGAAAAGAAGTTATTTTCAATAAATCTTCTATTTAATGGAACTAAATTAGAAGAATAAATTTAAAAATGGTACCACAAAGCCTCAAGGCCATTTTCTGAGTATTTTCATTTAAACATGCACTTCTAACATTGATTTGGTATTACCCATGTCATTTTGAGTTAAAATAAGTTAAATCTGCAATTGTTTGAGTACTTTTAAGCAATCATATTACATTGTACATGTAAGTTAGTAAAGAAGCTCATTATTAACAATTTAAAATAATTATATATGCTGACAGTAAGAAAGACCCCCACCCCTCCGCCCACCAAACTTTTGTGGCTTTTTAACTATATTAAGTTCATTTATTAAGGAATAAAAGTAAACTTGCTTAATTGTAGTAAGCAACATACCTCTCAGCTGTATGGATTTTTAAAGAATGTCCAGATTTTTGCCTCATATTTTCTGTCCATTTTTCATAAAATTATGGTTTTCTGGCAAATTAGTGGCAAATCATTAAAGACTGAAGTTAGAAAAAATGATAGACATTTGAGCTTCAGACGTCATATCCTTCAGAAAATTCATGCTAATGGAAAACCTGCTATTCTATCAACTTTCTAAGTTTGCAAGAGCAATATTTAAAAACTTTCCCTATTTTTGGGTTTGTCCCACTTTTATTTATGACTCTGTACAGATTTTTTGCTCTAAGAAGTTGAGAGGTATAGTAAGCAAGAATATTTTTTACCTCTCCATTAACTGGGAAAACTACTCATGTACCAATACACTTGCCCAACGTTTCCTGGAATTCATTAATTCCAATGCCCTGGACCAGCTTGTTCTTACCCCTACTAAAGGTAGAAACATCCTTGACCTGGTCATTACTAACATGGGAAACTGTTGCTCTGCACCAAGAGTCAACTCCTCCCTGGTTAGATCCAACCACAAACTAATCATCTTGGAAATCCACCCCCCCCCCTTCCGCAAAGGTACCCACCATGAAAAATGTCTCCAAAGATAACATTGGGCTCCTAAAAATAGAGGTGGCTAACTTCACGGCACCCATGCAAATGGAGAATAGTTGCATGATTGCCGAATCATACACCAGTATATTGTATGAACACGTACACAAATGCATGGATCTTGCCATACCAAATAGAACCAAGACGCTCTCCTCCAAAAAAAAGGAAACCAATCTAGTGGTCCACTGCCATAAACAAACTCTACAATAGAAGGAGGAAACTGATGTGGAATAAGGTGAGGTCTCAAGACTGGAAAAACTCCCTTATTAGCCTCAACAAAAAGTTGAGTTCCCTTATCAAATCCTCTAAAGCTAGCTATGAAAACAGAATTGCAGCAGATAGTAAAGACAACCATAAGGCCTTCTATAGTTATGTAAAGAATCTCCACAGCAATACCCAGATTTGCTCTGAGCTACTGCACAATGGTACCTCCTATACTAAGCCAACAGATATTGCCAATATACTGGCCAACAGATTCAGTGCCAACTTTACCCCCCCCCCCAAAGGACCAGTCACAATACCAATAGATTGCCAGGCACCCAGTATTATTGCTGCACAGGTTAAAACAGCAGTGTCCAAGGCCAAGAATACAGCTTTTATGAAACCTGACAATATCCCCTGGCTGTATTCTACATAAACTACAGAGTGAACTGGCACCTCACCTGTGTGCCCTGCTCAATCACAGCCTCACCTCAGGCTTTGTCCCTACCAAATGGTGCACTGCTACAGTCAACCCTTTCCACAAAGGAGGAGTGACTACAGACCCTAGGAACTATTGTCCCATTAGCCTGACGAGTGTGATATGCAAAGCTATAGAAAGCATTATCATGGACCTAATAAACTAGGCTCTAGGGAATCTCCAAACTCTGGATCCCACACAGTGTGATTTTGTGATGGGTAGATCATGCCTGCTCAACTTGGTCAACTTCTTTGAGTCAGTCACCAGAGGTGTGGATGAAGGCAAGGTAGTTCATACAGCCTACCTTGATTTGGCCAAGGCCTTTGATACCATTCCCCACTCAGGAATCATAGAAAAACTCACTAAGCTAGGCATCAACCCCTATATCACTAGGTGGGTTGCAAATTGGCTCACAGATAGAACCCACAGTGTGAAAGTAGCTGACTCCAGTCATGAGTGGAGTCCCACAGGGTTCGGTCCTGGGTCCTCTGCTGTTTGGTAACTACTTCTCTGAAGTCCAGGACAACATGAAGGGACTCTGGCTGACAAAGTTCACAGATGATTGCAAGTTGGGAGCTATTATTAACTCTACAAGTGATGTTGACATCCTACAGAAAGGCCTCACTGAGACCAGCAACTGGTGTCAGAACCATGGCCTTAAGCTCAATGCCAAAGAATGTGTCATCATCCCTTTGGGAAAAATCCAGTTCCCATGAATTACCACATCGATGGTAGTTCACTGAAAACAGAAGATATTATAAGAGATCTGGTAACAAAGATTGACAGCAACCTCTCTTTTGACCTCCACGTTGCCTCTGTGGTCAGAAGGTCCTTCCATGCGGCACATCTCATTACTAAGGGTTTTTCATCCAGGAAGAAAGAGGTAGTTGCCTCCCTCTACTCTTTCCTCATTAGACCAATCATTGAGTACAATGCCCCATTTGGCATGTACATCATTAAACACCTGCAACAACTGGAGAGGTGGCAAAAGTACCTCACAAAGAGGATCCTAGGCCTTAAACATTTATCCTATATGGATGGACTCAAAAAACTCCAACTATTCTCTGTCTCATATTGCCTACTTAGAGGGGATCTCTGCTTGACTTACAAAGCCATGTCTGACACAGCTCTGTTAGAAATGCTACATCTAAAGAAATCCCAATCCCTCTGCACCACACACTCCAGAGAACTCAACCTCATTACCACAATCAACATAACATGCTGGAAGGACAGGTTCAAAACCTAGAGACTGCCCATGCTATGGAATAGACTTCCCATACATGTCAAGCAGAGCACCTCACTGGCCCTCTTCAAGAGAAATCTTAATGAGTGGATGGGAAATAGAAAATTCACCCCAGGGATCACTCCAGTGGCTTTACTCAACAAAAGCACTGGGAACTAAGGTCGGGTGGCATGGTGCCAGAGTAATCCTATGGGCTAGGCTTGTAAAGGCTCCAGGGCCATTAGCCTAGTACACACCTATGAATCTATGAACCATATTTATTCAAATTTTCTTGATAGACTATTATGAGTTATCATTTTGTAGTTTGAAGGTGGTTAAAGCTATAGTAATATGGTCAATTTAAATATAATTACTTGTCCAAATTGAAAGTCCATTTGCTGCTGAAGAAAAAAATGTTAACTAGATTAGCTATTAGTTATTTATCAGTAGATACTTTGAGAGATTTGCTTGTTGTAGCAGTTGAAATTTCGACTTTTCTTTTTCTTTTTAACATCTGTCCATGAGTTTTTTCTGAAGTTCTCTTTAAAGAAGAGAAAGAGCAGTCCATGTCTTCAGGAATAGTAATTCAGTTCTTGTTTTTTATGAAGGTAAATGCTTCATCTACATTATTTGAGTCTTGAAGTTATTTTGTTTTAAAAGTTTATGAAGTGGCCAGAATTGTTTCCTCATATCTAAAACTTTAGCTGAATAGTCATTGCCAAACCTGATGTAACTTTAGTTGAATTTTAAAGGGTTTTTTTCTTCATGTGGTTTTTAATACAAGTTACTTAGCTATACAGGAATGGAATTTTATGACAATGGATCTTTGCGTAGCTGAAGAGGAAGTAGGTGCTGGATTACCAGTTGCTCTGTGGGCTCTGTCTATTTCATAGGAGAAACCTTCCTGTAAATCTACTATTTTTTGGGATCCAAGAATTCAGAAAATAAATAATGTCCTTACCTTCGTTTTTTTTTCTGGTAACACAAAAATTCTTGTGTTACATCTCCTTTCCCAGTGTTTAAGATCATCAGTCTTGTTCTGCATCCAAGTGTTTTGCTTAAGGAGAAAATCAGTATATAATTCATCTAAGTCTCCTATCTATGTCAGTTAAAGCTGTTTCTGTGTCCAATAATTTGTTCTGATGCTGTTGAAATAATTGCTTGAAGACTTCTATTTGTTTTGAACTGTTTTCTCATAGGTTTTCCAGGTTTTGTTGAAAGTCATTGATTTTTAAGGATAAAGTCTATGAAGTGGAAGTCACCAGTTGCAGTTATTTTCTCAGTGCTGAATCTGTTTGAGAAAGCTTGGAGCTGCTCGTGTTTCTTCAGAATAAGTCTCAGATAATTTGACAGGATTTTTTTGAAATGAGTTCACTAAAGTTTGTAGTCTTTAAGTATAAACAGTTATTAATAAGATTTTATGAAAATGATTTGCAACCTATAGTCTAATTCCTGTCTAAATAAGTAGTTTTAGAGAGCTTAAAATTTGTGCTGTATTCAGAAGGCCATCTTGTGCTCCTAGTATAAACCATCTCTGACTGCTACCACACTCTGTATTGTCTTGACCAAGTTACTTTTGCTTGTCTTTACTTAATATTGAATTTACTAATACAGCCAGCACAGTTTCTAGCTATTTTAATGACAATGATTTTTAATTTAAATTACTAGCTTTTTATGGTGGTAAAAGAGAAAACCAGTCTAGTTGTGTGCTTGTGCGTGTTACTGAAGTATAATTCTATTGTGTTGCCGTTTGTTGTTATGCTCTTTTGAGATGTAGTTCACATTTTCCACTATCATAAATAAGGCATTTTAACATTGTTTAGCATTCTGCCATATTTAGCACCAAACTACCATAATGTACATTGTGCAAACATAGTTCTCTTGAGGTAAATCTCTACTTGTACTGCATATTCTCGTTGTCCCAGGCCTTCAGTGTTACTAGTGGAATTTAATGAAATGCATTGTGTGCTTGGATTAGTCTGTAGTGCTCTAAGCAGCTCATAGCTGCTCTATGCTGTTGTTGGGTTCAACGTTGCCATCTTAGCCAATAAGCACCCATTGTTCGCACAGAATAGTGTAAACAAGGACAGCCCCATCAATTTAATCTTCTTAACTTCTTATTAAGAGTTTATAGTGGGTTTTCATCCTTAAAAATTTCCTTAAGCTACATACAGTCAGTCTGTAATAGTCAGTGTATCCCTCCATACGATATATCTAAATAACCTTATATTGTGTGTTTCTTAACTAAATACCCCATATCACTAAACAAACATGGAGGGTCAGCCTGCTCGTTTTCCTTCTGTTTCCATTCTCCAAGCACTTGGTATCCTCAGACAATGTACTAACTGCCTAATGCTCACAGACAATGAACTCTTAGTCAACACAAAGAATTCTGTTTCTGATAGGTGTAACTATTTAATAAATTGCAAGGCTTTCCTCTCTCAAAATATATGGACTATAATCTGTACACATTTTGGTAACAATCTAAACAAATGCACATAAAATCTGTTACGTTTCAGAAGTAAAAATATTTGCCAAAGCCCCCTAGATCTTGGAAGATGGATCTCAGTGTGAATCCAACACCTCACCTCCTTCATGCACACCTACAGCAGAGAGTCATCAAGACTAAAATCACTTCAAATTTATTACATCAAACCACTGTACTAATAAAAAAAATGTTTTTGTTAAGAGTGCCTTTATAAGTCAGCACACATTCTCTGCTCACTAGGCTGAACAAAGATCTGCTAATGGTGAGATGTCTTTCTGGTGCCAAAATGTCTGCCATATCTAAGGTTCTAAAGACCCTTTCACCTGACAAATGTGATTATGACACTGTGGTGGCCCATGTGGAAGTAAATGATCTGAGATGTAAAAAACACATGTGACATGCTGAGACATCAGAGCTCTCCATGTGTGTGACATATGCAAATATGACATTGGTCGTGAGTGAAATACATCCTTATGCAAGAAATATGTCTACATATAAAGAAAAAAAAATAATTGGCTTACAGCTTTGACTAAATATTTGGTGTCATTCCAGGGGGTCTGTTATGTGTCAGCATAGGATGACATAATCACCTGTCCAATTTGCTTTGCAAAAGATGGCTTGCGGTCCTTATTCAAGGCATGTGCATATTGACTAAAGCAGTTCATGCCCCCCCCCCCATAGTGTCTTTTCAGGCACCGTCTAGCTAAGTGATATTCCAACATAATGTATACATGAAATACATATGTGGTTCACATTAAGGTGAATCTGATCTGTGCTAGAAATCAACAACTTGCCTGATTTGGGGCTGTCCTGCATATGAAGTGCATCCATATTTGTGTATTTACTAAGATATACTATAAATGTAAAGAAAGCACTCCCTTCATACCTGTGTTTTGTGCCTACCATGCCTTAAGCCTTGAAGGCAACTGTGGTGATGGATCCATTACTGTTGAGGACCATAGCAAATCCAGGCAGATACCCAAAGACTCACAAATGGAACTCAGGGAACTCCAGATCATCCTACACTGGGCAAATTATCAATATATACCTTGTTATATGGCACCCTTCCTGTCCTCTGAAAATCATGTAAGATTCTTAAATGTACTTAACAAACCCCTTATAAATAAGAACTCCATTATGTTGAGAGATTTCAAATACCCCTCAATAAACTGGACCAACAGTGCCTCCAATTTTTGGTATACCCATAAATTCTTAGGCTTAACAAAAACTCCCTGAATTTGGTAGCTAACAAACCCGGTAGAGGTCAATCTGGTTGTTACAAATCTAGCCACTTCATGCACTATTCCCATGCACCTAACTTTTCAAAATTCAATACTTTCAAGTGTATGAACCTCATCTAATTGTATGAGGTAGTTTCAAAATTCAGACTTATAAAAGCTTCATCTCTGATGCTGAATGAGAACGTAGGTTCTTAAAGGAATTTTATGTCTATTTAGAAATGCGTACAGCTAGCAGTCCTGACAATAAAAAAATAATGGAACATTCAAAAACAGTCCTTTTTGGTGGTTCTGTATTATAAATACATATAAACATAAAGGAAAAAAAATCCTTAAATTATACAGCAAATCAAGTCCTCTGGCTCAGTAAGCTTGCGAACAACCACAACATGGAAGTTACTGTTAAGTATCTTTCTGATGCCCTCACCCTTCAGCAAGAATCTGCACCCAGAAATAACTGGTATATTGGATATAGCTTAAATTAAATGCAAAAAGCAATATTGTCAATTTTGATATTACTGATAATATCAGAAATTTGACTGAAAACTTGTAAAATTCTATTAAATCTACATGAACATAAATTTGCATCTGAAGTTAAGGTCAATAATAAATCCTTCAACTTCATTAGGAAAATAAAGAATTACACCGAACATATTTTAAAATGGCATCACCTATTCAGATCCAATAAACAATGTCAATGTACTAGAAAGCACAAATGGTGCTAATTTACCTCAGATACATCTTTCCAAAGTTCACATGTCCTTAAATCCTTTAAACCACACTTATCACAAAGGAACATGTACTGAAAGTGCTTTAAGATCAAAAACACTTCAGTTGGTCCTGAAAACATACCTCATTGTTTTATAAACAGTACTAAACATGGTCTGGCAGAACCACTCCTCAGACTATTTAATCTAAGCTTTATTACATATTTTGCCTCTTAAGTTTGGTGCACTGAAATGGTAATATCACTCCACAAAGGGAGGTCCTTCCACTCCATTCATCCACTCACAACCTTGGTTTCCCATTTTTGCACATGGGGTCGGGGTGTCACTCCAACAGTGAAACATCTACAGCCAAGGTTTACACCATCAGGTGTTTAACCATGTATAGACCCATCAGCCTGACAAACCTCATTTGCAAAGCCACGGAACAACACCAACATTCTACAACAGAGTCTAACACAAGCAAATGACTGGTACAAAAGCCATGGATTAAAACTCAATACAAAGAAATGCATTACACTGCCCTTTGTTCTCCCAAGTTAATTACTTCACCAACGAAACACCCTTAAAAGCTGACCCGATAGGGATCTGGGAACATATGTAGACAGTAATCTGGTATTCGACAAACACATAGCCAAGATAGTAAGAAAATCATTATGTCACCCAACTCATAAGCAAGGTATGGCATGTGGGTTGAAGTTAGGAACAGTACCGTAAATTGTATTTAGCCCTTATTAGACCCATCATTGAGTACAATGCTCCCTTTGGCAGGTACCTAACCAGACACTTGCAACAGCTGGAATGGCCTCAAAGGTTTCTCACCAGAAGAATCCAGGGTATGAATTCTCTGTCAAATACAGATTGCCTTAAAGCCCTATCTCTGTATTCAGTCTCCTTCAGGTTACTGAGAGAGGATTTATGCCTAGCATATAAGGTGTCCTCAGATCCAGCTCTGATGGATTTCTTGCACATCTGCAAGACAAGCCACACCAGAAACACTAGAGCCAAGGATGTTAACTTTGTCTGCACCATAAATAGAACCTACTGGAAGAACTTGATATGTGTCTCAAAGGATTCCTGTGCTATGGAATAAGCTCTATATCACTGTGAAGCAGAGTTCATCTCTGACCCTGTTCAAAAGATACCTTGATCATTGGATGGGAAGTCACAGATTCACCCCTAGCCTGCCCCCCATGTCTCTGATGGAGAGAAATCAACAGTAAGTAAATTCCCCAATAACATACCCCACACACACAACCCTTAGCTACCTCCCTAATATCATACCCCACCATGTTGGTGTCCAAGGAACCATGGGACAAAACTGGGTTGGGTTGCATGACTAGGCTTGTAAAGACATTGGTGCTTGTTAGCCTAGTATGAACCTATAGATGTAGATGCTGACATTTTATCGAATAAATAGATAGTTTGATAAGTAGAGATAAAAGTAAAAGCATTGGTGTGAGAATTCCAGATAATTTTCATTCTTACTATATGTGGGTTGATTTTTACCACATAGGCTGTGGGACCTTTTTTGTGTCCACAGCTGGCTGTGGGAACTCTTGTGTCCACAGTTCAGCTGCCTTTGTTCTGATATCATGGACAGTCTTGGAACTTGGTGGACAATACAGTACGTAGAGCTTATGTTATGCAGGGGACTTTTGTTACTGGACTTTTGACCTATGTCTGAAAATGTATTAAATAGAAATAAGTAGGTAAGCAGTGCTGTATCAATAATTTGTCACATTTTATATGACGGCCCTCATTTAAATAGAGCTGGGGAGGGTGTGGGGAGAAACTGATGTTCCCCTGTGCCAGGAATGGAATACAGGGAATGTCCCCTTTCTGCTGAGCATAAATGCTGAAATGGTGTGCGATAAGGGTAATGAGCACCTGTACGGAATACAGATTACTGACAGAGACAGAGAGAGGGAGTGAGAGAAAGAGAGAAAGAGAGTGTGTGAGAGAGAGAGAGAGTTGGGAACACCTGTACTGAATACAGATTACTGACAGAGACAGAGAGAGGGAGAGTTAGGAACTAGAAATGGTAGCTGTCATTCAGCAAAGGTTAGTAGATACTTGTTTTTTTTTATGCTATTAACCCCCCTTAGTCACAAAGCATGATTCAATACCAGCTATGGTGACCTGGTACAAGTGTATAATTCTACACATCTAAAAGTCAAGGTAGGCTGCTTGCATACTCATTGATGACTTTACACCCCTGGATTATAAGCTACAATCCTGAACCTTCACATAGCAGAATTCAAGCAACAGGACTTACTTAATAACATCCAACTAGAATGGATGGGGAGGCTTTATTATTCACTCCAATCACTATGAGCTGGCTGTTAAAAGTACTTAAGCTACTAAAGAAACCTGGTCTATTTTGGGTATAGCCAATCCTAACACCTCTGCTCTGCACAGTTGGCTATTCATGTGCAGATGTATAGACACACACCTACACTGACTTTGTGTTATTGTCAGACAAGAGTGTAGTAAGTATAATCTAGCAATAACCAATGACTGGGCATGGTTAAACATAGTATTCACACAGATATATACATATATATGTACACACACATATAAGTTTATTATTTCCATTACAGAAAGTTGCTATTAAAATAAATTACTTGTGTTTTAAGTATTGTAACTCAGCTTCTTCCTGATGCAGGTTTTCGTCATCACCTTTTGTGACTTGGGGATAGTTTCACACTACACTGTGCATGAGTAAGAGCTGTACATGCCAACTCATTCATGGTGCATTATGGTAAATGCAGTTGTATTTATTTCCTTTTAAGGAGTCAGGAATGGGACACCCTACTGTTTACTTGAGGATGCCTGTAGACTCAGGATATCCCAGTGGGGATTTTTAAGTATATTTTTGAACTTTTTCTAGGTCATTTTTATTTTTTCATACGCTTTTGGGGAAGGGTGGAAGACAATCCCACACCTGGAAAGTTGTTCCATTTAATTTCTTCCCTTAACAGTGAGGAGAAAATGCCAACTGCAGTATTTGTTTTTAATAGCTGCAGCCACCAGACTTTTTCCAATAAGTAATGCTTAATTTACAATAGGCTTGCAAATTGATCTGACCAATCATTTTGCACATTTTTAAATATTAAATAGGGTTTGTTGTATAATTCACATTATATCACAGTTCTGGTCTCTATACATTTATTATCTATGTGCATATATGTATGTGTGTGTGTGTGTGTGTGTGTGTGTGTGTGTGTGTGTGTGTGTGTGTGTGTGTGTGTATGTGTACACACGTACACACTTCAGCTTGCCATATTGTCAAACCATTTCAGTTCATTCAGAATCCTATGCCCCAGAACTGGTCTTCACCAATGCATGAACAGTTTTGATATCATCTCCCAGCTATATACATTACTTAGTGATGCTGCTCACCCTCCACCTCTATACTTCTAATAAGGACCTTATGATAGTCATATAGATGATCGTCTCTGAACTCGTTGTACACCTCAGTATCAATAATATCTGCTCTACCTAGTTCCTTCCCTCACCCCCATTACTTTGAATTTCCAAGTACTTATCACATGATCTATTATTTGGCAAACTCACTAATACATCACTTCAAATACTTAATGTTTAATAGCTACTAATGCGTAAGTATCTTTTATACTGTAATAGTTGCCTCTACTTTGATATGAATGTAATATAATTATAAAATAAATATGTAATATTTAATGTACATCATTTAATGTTTGTTTATGTATATCACTGAATGTCTGTTTAAAAATGTGTGCAATATGTTAGAGCTTTTCTCTGTGGGCCTCTGCTGACATGATGTTTTTGACTAAACCTAGTTGGACAAACCTGGTAAACAAAAGCAAAATAAATAAAATAAAATAAAAGTAAACGTGGACCCATGTGAAAGTCAGCAGTATAGCTAAATCATTGCAAAAAGGGCAAAGTTAGGCATGAGGTCAAAGTATAAAGTAAGCTTTTGTCTAAACAGGCAAACAATAAATCAAGAGAGTTCTGGAAAGATGTTTACGAGACTTTCATATTCTATAAAAGATTTTGACTATTGCTTTGCTGAATAATTACATGCATAATTATTAAACCAAGATGCTCACTGTTGTGTGTAAATGCACTGGTCATATCATCTACAGTGAGATGGGTACATCACCTAAACTGTGAGCATATGGCCAGTAGCAAAAAGCCAACAATCTACACATTAAACATTATATCGTAGCTTCCAAAAGTCAGTAAAGCAGGACAGAAATAGAAAACTACTTTATATGAATTTATATGTATTTGGATGATAAAAACAAAATCCCCTGTATACATAATGTTTATATATTAATTTCTGTGACAAGGCTTTATGTTCTTGCAAATG
This sequence comes from Protopterus annectens, assembly GCF_019279795.1. NCBI lineage: Eukaryota > Metazoa > Chordata > Ceratodontiformes > Protopteridae > Protopterus > Protopterus annectens. The sequence continues at coordinate 910,861,526 of NC_056732.1, forward strand.
GTTCTAGCATAATATAAACTTTACATAACAAGGGCAAATCTTAGAACCAGATAGTAAGTGATGAATGCATACCTCGGTTACTGCACATACTGGCATAACTTACAGTACAAGTTATGACTGGGTTCATACTCATAGAATAAACACAATTATACAATGATCCCCCATTAATATTCCAAAATGTGCATGCTGATTGGTCAGTGTGCACATTGTAAATCAGAGTTATAGTAATGGAAAAAGGTCCGGTCACCCGGACTTTTTCCATTAGTATAACTTTTTTTTTTTTTTTTTTTTTACAGCAACGTAGAACGCAAGATCTCCGTTGCTTTTTACAACCTGTCTCACTATGTTAAACCCATTTAACATAGCGAGACACTTTAAAAAGCAACGGAGATCTTGCTTTCTCTGTTGCTTTTTTCAAAACTTTCTCGCTATGTTAAATGGGTTTAACATAGCGAGACAGCTTTAAAAAAAGCAACAGAGATTCTCTGTTGCTTTTTTTAAAGCTGTCTCGCTATGTTAAACTTCTTTAACATAGTGAGACAGTTTGTAAAAAGCAAAGGAGATCTTGCTTTCTCCATTGCTTTTGCCTACAGCTCTGATGTACTGTGTAAGTATACGCATGCGCAGTACATCAGAACTGCCGCAGAATACCAGATAGCTGCGGTAGGGCAGCAAGGAGGCATTATACAATGCCATTATTTAAGAAAAGTAATTTTTTTTTCCTTAAATAATGTCATTGTATAATCGCAATAACCCACTTCTGGGTGTGGGTAATGCTGGATTTACCCACGGTTGTCTTTGTTTGGCCACTCGGGCTTCCCCCTCGTGACCAAACCACACCAACCATGGGTAAATCCAGCATTACCCACACCCAGGCGTGGGTTATTGCTATAAGAGCACCAGCATGCAAATTACATAGTCAAAAGTAAGAAATGGTGAAGAAACACTTTACATGGATCCAAGCTGGATCCAGCATTAGGCAGCCAAGGTAGTCGCCTAGAGCCCACTATCTTGGAGGATGACCCACTAGTCAGGGATGGAGGCCCACTGACCGAGAAACTTACATTTCTTCTTTAAGAACACATTTTATGTGTATTATATTTCTTTTGTAAGGATGCACACAGAATGTGTCCTTAGAGGAATCTGTGCCTGATTCATTAGTATGAAGCATGCACATTTAAACTGAAATAGAGTGGGTTGTGCGATTTTTGAAAATGACATAGATTTTTCAGATGAACGAGTTTAGTAAAGAACTAAAAAGTGAATTTTCTAGATTGGGTTAGAGGTTAGTGGATAAATGAAGAAAGAGAGTCTGTATTTCTGTATAAAATGCCCTAGTTAGGGGTGGTAGGTTAGCTACTTTAACCAGGTTCAAACCCAGTACCTTACCTTTGTTATAGGAAATAAGATCCTGTATCTTCTTTTTCAAGGAATTGTGAGTTTCAGTGCATTGTCAAGGAATTGTGATGTGAGTTTCAGTACATTTTTAGGAAATTGTGAGCGTCAATGGAAGATAATTTTGCTGTTTCTCATGCTGTTTTCAATGTGCAACTGTTTTGTTTAGTAAATGGTCATTACTATTTGTGTTAGAAAACCCGAAAGCAGTGGTATCATACTTTTGATGCAGAAGTCTGTGGGTTCTACTCCCACACAATGTAGATAGTTTGCTGATACTGTGCTGCACTTTAAGAATGGGTTGGGGTGCTGCAGTCCTGTATATGTCTTCCTTTGGATGAAACTATGAACCTGTTGCTGGTTTACCATCCATTCCCTCTTGCAATATTAGCAGATTACCAATTTGTTTTTAATGTAACACAGGTAATTTACCAATTTGTTTTTAATGTAACATAGATAATTTATTCTTCAAGAACAGCAGGCACTGATTTTGTAGAAGAAACATTGAAATATAAAGTTGCTTGCTAATAACAACCTCTTCATTATTTACAGATCTCTTTAATGTGAAATTATTCAGATGACTTTCATTTCTGCAGAAATTGTGCATATTGATTGACATCGGTGGGTTGTAAAAACAGAAGTCTGAGGGGCCTTTTATGGTTGAAATGTTCTGAAATGGGCAGTTTTATCATTATTGGTTCATACATTTTGTTTCATTCTTATGGAAAAATGTTCAAAACTGCAAATTTAAAATGCACTCTAATAAGTGGTGCATTATTATACAAAGAATATAATTTAATATAATCAGTAAGATGGATTAATGAACACATGCATGTGTACATGGTCCTAAATGTATGCAAGGAGTCTATGGTTTGTAGCAAAGATAAACTTAATCCACCACTAACCAGATGCATTTTCTTTGAATGTTGGTTTCAATGCCATTTCAATGAATGTGAGTTACAAGGACAGAACTGTTAATGATAAGTCTGTTTTTATTGTGAGACTATTGTTTTGTTTAGCAGATGTGTAAGGGTGTTTGTGCTATAAAAATCAAAAGTTTTAAATTAAATACAAATATCTGTAATCACTGTAGACATAAAGAAGAAAATAGTATGTACACCGATATTGAACAGTGTTTATAGTAAGGAGAAATAGCCAAGTACTGGAACACTGGAATAGCTGTGGAGGGCTGCTTGGGGGCTAGGGGGGTGGCTAGGGGGGCAATCCATTATCCTGCCTAGACCCCCATTGGACCATGATCTGATGTGGGCATGAATGTTGCAGTGCTGATATACATGGTGTCATAGCTATACAATTTACCTTTTTTCCACGTACATGACACATGTAGACTTTAGCACTTCAGCATAACACTGTGCAGTCTCCACTAATGATAGCAGCAGTATGGTCATTTGGTGGTTACATAGCAACACATTTATAGACACTAAAGTAACCAGAAATGGGGAAGCCTGAACAGAGTTAAAGGGCACTTCAATACATGTTAGAGGAGCAAAGTCAGGATGACAAATAACCTCCCTATAAATAACTGCCTATCCATTTTTAAAAACAGTTTTAATGACTCATAGATATAAACCAGTGGGACCTAAGGTAGTGTTTCAGCAAAAGTAATATGTGCAATTGCTGTTACTACTTAAACCATATAAACAGATGGAGATGATTGTATAAAAATACCAACTTTCATGTCAAACATTCTTCTAAAGTATTACCATTACAAATGGGTAATAGTCTGTGTGTTGGAAAGTACTTGAAGCAAAAAAGATGCAAACCGAGAAATGTTCAGCATTACAGCAGGTATGTGGGCAGTGTCCAGGTGATTGATTATAGGATAATGGTAAGTATAAACATTCATCTTTGCCATCTGTGCTCTTCCTGCTCCTCCTCACCTCATAATTATCACTGTTTCTATCATCCTGTACTGTTACTTATAAAAACTGCAGCAGCCAATCAGTAGGCATAAAACTGATGGGGCTTCTAAACCAACAACACTTCTGTTCCGTTGTAGTTTGGGGAGACTCACAAACTGAATACCTTTATAGAGGTCTTGAAGAAATGTTTCTATAGTGGTTATCTTTCCTATTAGCAAATGGGATTTGTAGTACATGACAGTCTTAAAATATTGTCAAAGCACTACAGCTTTGTAACCATTAGACCAAGGCAACATGTTTTGGTCAAATTGGCAATGTATAGTCCAGACTTCATTGTATTTATTAACCTGAGGAATGGACAAAAATGAGAACATCAGATGCAAAAGTTATGTAAGCACCATAACACTGCATCTGTGTTGTCTGTTTTCGTCCGTCCTCGACCTACCCCCCTCTTCCACTGAAAGAAGATATTCATATGGTCTCCTGATGACCTGGAGGTATCCATATTCTTGCTCTTTCCCTTTCTCAGCTTTTTCTATCATGTTTCTAGACATTTTCTATTAAGCACAGTACCTCACTAGCCCTCTTTAAGAGGAACCTGAATGACTGGATGTGAAACAGAAAATATGCTGTTGGGATCCCACCTGTGTCCCTGCTGGACAGGGAATACAGGTGTTGATGTTGTGGGTGAAATTCTTGGCTAGGCTTATAAGGGCCTCTGGGCCAGTAGTGTACTATCATCCTGTGACCTATAAACTGATTGATTTATTGATTGATTGATTTCTTTAACTTTGTTTACTAGTGAGTTGGACTGCTTCAAGGATCTTTCCCACCACAATGTAAGCTAACAGCATAACTGATACAGCACAATGAAGAATTGAATCAAAACAAAACAAGTATAGCATGATCAGTACATAAAAGTATATGTTAGGTATACAGAAAGCAGTACACAAAAAATTGTGATAACATACATAACTAAGAGGTGATACATGTAAAGACTGGATGCTTCACATTAAGGCACTGTAGTAAATTCAATCACAGATGATAAAGTGAGAAATGATGTTAAGCCCTATAAACTAATATTAGTAACTTTTCTACTGGACTGTGAATCTTAAGTTAAAAACTGAAATGAGCATATCATTTTGTTTGACTTGAACATAACATTAACAACTGCCTTGGAAATATAAACTTTCATTGTACTCTTTTGAGTGTTCATGAAGTCAGGTACCTATTGTCATTCTGAAACTAGTAAATACCCAGAATTATGAAAAAAAATCCCAAAACTGCAAGAACACAGTGAAAGCCGGTGATCACTGTTCTCATTTAAAAGTCAAGCCACCAATGTGGGGGGACATTACCCACCCTGAAAACTCTGCTGCTTAAATATACTAACTGAGATCACCATACGCTGGAGAAGTGGGATTATTCTAACAGTCAGCAGTTTTGGACTTAGTATATGAAGTCCACATTCTCACACATTCAGCCTTGCTATTCCAAAACTCACACTAGTATGTCTCAGAATTACAAAACATTTACCCCTGAAGTCCTTCACTGAATGAGTGTTAGATAGGCCTTTAGTAATGTTAGCTGCTATGAAGGCAATTACAGGAGGCAGGTTCAATCTCATAAAAAAGCCTTTTCACTTAGGGTGAAACTGAATGCTGGGCACATCAAAGGAGTTGCACCTAGGAGTCTCATACCTTGTGGACATGTTGATATTTTGAGGCATAGTTTAAAGGCAGAGGTGGCTCACAGTAATAAGCTGCTAGGCTGCAGCCTCACCTAATGAAAATTGTGATGAATATGTTTTTATGTGATTTCTATCTTTAAAATTAGTAACTGTTTATGTTCTCAGGACTCAGCCCTCAATATATACAGTACACAGTTGTGGGGAGTTCTGATTTCTATAACAGACAAAAAAGTCAGCTTAGACCAACATTTTAACATATTCCCTGATATGGACTAAGGTGATTTATGCCATACAGCTTCAGTGGTTTGTAGGTTCATAGGTAAATGCTAGGCAATTTGTCTTTTTATACCATAATGAATCTAGCTCATCAGGCCATCTTCAAAATTTTCCACTAGCATTGAGGAAGTTTGCACAGGATAGTCCTAGGGAGAATTTGTCATACCCAATCAACTGCCTGGTATGTAGTGGTAGTTTATTCCAGAGGTGCGAAATATTTGGAATATGAATCTATCATGTCTATTTACCTTATTATTTTGTTGATAAAGATTTAGGTTATCTGTGTGGGTATATGAGTAACCATTAGTTCTCCAAAGATATTAAAGGCCAAGGATGGTATGGTATTTTATGGTACAGTAGACCAAACATATATCACCAATGAGAGTGTCTATAGGAGACAGAATACAGAAAAAGGACCACCAGTCAGTCAGGATAACTAAGGGACTTAATGCCTTTGACATTATTTTTGGCTAGGAGCCTCTGACATATCTCAGTTTCAGTGATATGTTTTGACATTTATATGTCACATTAGGTTTTACATATAACAGGTTAAACATGTGAGAAATAAAGGGAAAGTAAGACTTCTTTGTGTGTGAAGAAGATCCCATTGTTTACTAAACTGGACAAATAAAAGGATTGTCTGACCACAGTGGTAACATAATGGTCAAAGAATAAGGAGTTAACTGCAAGAGTGCCAAGTGCTCTAATGATTATACAACTTTCTAGGGCATGTCTTCTACATGGTAGGATATGGGAAAGTCGAGCAAGTTTGGATTTCCAAACTTAAAATATACATTTTTTCCAATCCTTTGTGTTGATTTAAATGAATGAAGAAATTATAACGTTAATTTTAAGAGAAATAAATAACATATATAAACCAAAAAAAAAAAAAAAAATCAAAAACCAGGTAACTATTTGCAAAATGCATGTAAAATGTAAGTAACTATAAAAAAAATTCCAGTATTAAACAATCCGGCTACTGTTTGTTTAACAGTTCCTTTAGCTTCATCCAGGAGTTATATGCAGATGTGATTTTATAAGTCCTTGATTTAATAGTCAATAATTCCAGGTAACATACTTCATTCATAATACTGGAAAACTCACTAAAAGAGGGAGAAGATTCATTTTTCCAGTTCCTTGCTATGACATTTATGGCAACTTGTAAAATACTTCATAAAATTGGGTATTTCAGTTTCTTAACAAATCTAGGAACAGGAGCATTAAATAAAACTAATGACTTAAAGAAAAGTTATCTGAAAAGGAAGACTGTAAAAGATTCATCGGATCCATTAAAAGTTTAAGTCTGGCATACTCAAAAAGCATGTGCTGTCAATCAGCTTCAAGGTCCAGTTGACATCTCCAACAGACTGTTCTAGTTTTAGAAATCAACTCAACCCTATGTAGAGCAAAAAATGATCTATGAATATATTTCCAGGAAATGATTCTCCACTTAAGTGAGCTAGTAGTTTTATGAAGATGATAAAATAAGCTTTCTATCATTCTTGTAAGGAGATTCATTATTTATAAGTTTAAAATAGGACCAATAGTTTTCATTAATGTATTCTAGTTCAATTCTAATGACTCTATAAATATCAGATAGTAATCCTTTCCCATATGTTTTCTGATATATGAAAAGCCATAATAATCAGTTTAGGAATATAACCCCTCATTTTTGGCTGCATACCATTAAGTCTTCCATATATTGCTTACAGTTATGAATATGTAGCCACATATCTCTATTCAGACTAAATTTATTAAAAATATATTGGAAAGACCCCAATGTATCTCTGTGCATCAACCAAAACCAATATAATAATTTATTCTCTTTAAAGGCATTCATAATCTGTACATGTAATATGGATGCATTATTTTGTGTAGAAGCAATAGGGAAAATGAGAAAAAAAAAACAAGCTTTGTACCTCAGGATTCTATATAGAAAATTTCTTATAGTATTGATTCTAATAGTAACATATAATATATGGTGAGTTAATAGTTAAATTAGAATTATTAAAGAAATATTTTTAGAACCCAACACAAAGAGTTATTTAAAAAAAAGATTACAATTAGAGGAAACTGAGTAAATACTTTGAGCAAAAATATTATTTTGCAATTCTTTCCAGTTGGCTGTATAAAAATCATTAACCCAAAGAGCAATTGTTTTAAAAAATAGAAGGTACAGACTGCAACTCCAAGTTGGGTAAACCAATACCCCTAAAGACCAATCTCTCATATGATGACTTAATCCTATTCTAGATTTGCTGGGATGCCACAAAAAAATCTAAAATTAGAGAATTAAATTATTTTTGCAACTTTCAGAGGGAGGAATGGATAAATATTGAATATGATATAAGATCTTTAATGGGATAATCATTTTTATCAATAATAGTCTCTCATCCATTGTGAAAAAAATAGATTGTTCCATTTATTGATAAGGTGTTTTGTAGAAATTATACTTTTGTTATAATTGAAAAAAAATATTTTATTAATATTATTTGTGATAGCAATACCCAGATAATTAAAATTCCTGTCATGGACTATGCATTTATTTAGTCTAATGTCAATAACATTAGAATTATAATTTATTGGCAATTTTTTTGTTTTATTTTCATTAAAGATAAGTCCTGATTTACTTTGAAAAATACAAACACTTGGTAGAGCATAGTCATTATTTGCAATCTTCTAGAGTCAATAGGATATTGAATGCAAAACCACTTTATAAAGCAAAGCTGGGCAGAACCCTTCTTCAATACTAAAACATAGCATCAAACATTTCACACTTTAAATACAGGTCATCAGTCACATGATCAGCAGCCAAAAAATCATGTGACAACACAAAAATAAAATACAGAATATAAAATATATTATAAAACTAGAGCATAAGAGTCTATTCTATATAACATACATAATTCATGAACAATTACATCACAATTTGGTATTTTGTAGTTTAACTAATATTGGTTTAAGGCTAACCATGCTGTTCAAACCTGGTGGTGAATCAGCAGCAAATCTCAATATCCATTCATATTCTTTAGTCTCTAACTGATTGTTAATATCACCACCCCTTAATGTAGAATATACAATGTCAATCACCCTAAACTTAAATTTATGTTCATTACCAAAAATAGATATATGAAGGAGCGTATTACTGAACATAAATCGGAGATTAGGAGATGCTATGATAAGAATGCCTTATATAAACATATATCTATATCTATATATAACTACACCTCTTTTTTTTCTGATTATAAAGGGAACTACCCAAAACTGTATATGATCTTGTATTAAGCTATCTATGTCATTCTGTATTAAATGTAGTTTTTGAAGAAAAACAATCTGAGCATTAAACAGATTTAGAAATTTATTTAAATGTCCTCTTTTGCAGCCATTATTTAATCGACTAATATTCAAAGAAATGTATTTTATTTAAAGTATGGACAATATGTCATGTAGCTGTGAAAATAATATAACAACTTCCACACAATGACTATATTTTGTAATCACATTGTTAAGCAAAATCTGTAAAATTAGCATTGCATATCAATTAAAGTATTGAATATCTGTATTATGAAATGAAATAGTAATAATAGATGCCTTATAAATAGTATGGGTTTCATTGACAGAAAGCATAAAACTATAAAACCATGCCCACATCTCATGGAGTCTAAAACTCCTTGTTTGGACAGCAATGCTGGACAAACAATCCTACCCATCCAACAGGAAAGAATACAAAAGCACCTCTTCTCTGCTATTTAAATCCGTATAGTACTAAATATCAGTAAAGCATTAGAAATTGGATACGAGAAAAGAAACAGAGTACAAAAAGGGTAATTAGATATTATAAAAACCCAAATATGAATTCATAAGTTGACAAATTTGTTGTGTCAGTCAAATGTAAGTAACATACTAGAGAAACAGTCTTAAACATTAAAACCCATATAACTGATATAGTTGTTCTGGAAAATAATACTCATGTCTTTAAGGGTGTAAGTGTGCTATTCAAGAACTGCACAACCCAAAAGATTACAATAGTTAAATATCAGCTCATAAAAAGACAAATTATTACTAGAAAGGTCTCACAGTATAGCAAAAGAAAATATAGTGATATAATAAAGGTATATTCCATCATTTGTAATTCTTAATTATAATTTAAAACATTTATAAATGTTCAGCATCACTGTCTATCCTATTTAATGTCATAGTATTTTAATCATATTCAAAGCTTATAAGTTTATCCTATAGCAAAATAAAGATGGCATCATATAATGTGCACCATGACCACAATTTTGTTAATAATTATAAATGCAATCTCAGATTACTGAGTCTAAATCGTAGTGTAGGTCTTTAATAAGATTTTTCACACAGCCCCACTATAAATATTATTAACTACAGCATATGATTCTATCAAAACTGATACTAAGATTCATACTTGGAACATTTCAAAACATCCAACTCCAGATCGCAATATGACATCCGTTTATCAAGCACAAAGATCTACTACTTTATATCAATATCTGGATCCAAACCAAAACTATCACTAGGAAACCATCATTCCAGTAATGCTCAATGGCTGTATAGTGTCATCATGAACACAATACCATGGCACACACCCTATTCCCTACTCAGACAAGCAATAACACCCTCGAGAGCTCAGTGGGAAAGCCAAAAAGTACAAGAGACTAAAACATTAAAGCTTCTCTACTAGTCCAGAATTGAAGATTGCCACCTATCAAACTCCACAGCACCAAGCATCACAATAAATCAAATATTTATCAATTCAACAACACTCACACAAAAGATGATCCCCATCCTAACAAAAAATCCCTATTTAAAATGACAAAAGCCAAAAATTACAACCACAAATCCCTCACAAAAGCAACACTCATTCACTTCCAAACCTCTGCCTAATGGAAAGAGAAAAGAAAATATATAACCATGACAACAAGAAGTTCACACATCAAACCAAACAGCACATCCCATGCCAGACCCAACAAGGCAAACCATCGCTCATTTCCCCAAACAAGTCATTTAAAACAAACCATGCATAGCCCACCAACCATACACTACTATAATAAAACAAAAAACAAATGAAATGAAACATGGACACAATGCTCACTCACACCAAACACAGCCACTCCACAAAGCAATGACCATATATAACAAACCACACCTAAGTGGCAAAAGTGATAAGCAAATACTATAAGAATAATAAAAAAAAGAAAAATAGTATTATTTAAATCAACTTTTATAAACAGTAGAATATAAAAGTCAGTAATAATTAAAATAAATGATATAAGGGAGAAATGCAGACCCTCAAATAGGCAAAAGATCACTATGTCATATAAGGAAAGTAATAACACTACCTGAACTGGTGCCAGGATAATAACCAAGTCATACTTTATTAGGAATAGTAAGCTCATCTACATTTGGCAGCAATCCAAATATCAAATATGAAATGTAAAATAGCCAGAAAAGCTCATAAAAACAAAAAATACTCATATTGACTATCTCATGAAGATCCAAGTTTCCTTTGGATACTTGAAGTTAGCATTGTATAAGATTATATATAGAAAGAAGTACATGCAGAAAAAGCCGTAAATTAAAAAAAAAATGTAATGTTTTTTTTTATATAAATGGGTCTATATCAGAAGCCCAAAGTGTAAAAAGAGCGAACGCTCAATACCAAATATGTGACGTGCCATAAAGCTGAATGGCCAGAACAGAAATTTTTTCCCAGGGAAAAAAAAATTGCTGGGCCATTTTCAAGACTTTGCCATTTCCTCCACTGTGGTGCAATCTTGGAGTTGGTATATTTAAGTAGGGGTGGTGTAGGGGGCACAGCCATCCACATCAGGGGTGGAGGAGCAAAGCCGCCCACTTTATGTTGCATTCAGATTTTTTTTGTGTGGGACATCACTTTTTTTCCCAGGGAAAAAAAATTGCTGTCTGGCACATTTGACTTTTTGGGATTTTGTGTATTTGGTGTCGATTAAAGAGCGTTTGCTCTTTTTACATTTTGAGCTTCTGATATAGACTCATTAACACAAAAAATAAATAAAGTCATTTGGCCATTATTTTCTTCTTCATTTTGTTTATCTTCCACCCAGATATCTCAGTCTGTCTTTTAATCCATGTCATTTTTATCAAAAATGTTATTTTTTTTTAAAAGAAACAGCATCATCCATTTAAAAAGGAAACAGCATAATCCAAATCTTTGCAAATCTTCATTTCATCCAAAAAAAATCTTCAGTCTAGGTGGTTATAATAAATGGACTTTTAATCGTTATTTTTTAAGTCTCTAATTAAAGGAAGAACACATTTCCTTTTTAGCAACAACTGCGATGGAGTAGTCATTGTCAAACCTAATAATGCTGTCATCAAATTTGACAGGAGACATAGCCCAAGCTGTTTTAAGAACTAGTTCTTTATTCTATGATGAGAAAAATCTGGCAATTAAGGATCTCAAAGCTGATTTATTCTTTAGAAATGATACAGAAGATAAAGACGAATTTGCTGACTCGATGCCAAAAGACATTGCCTCAGGCAAATCCAGAACTTTAGGTAACCAAGATGTCAAAACATTTGTCATGTTGTTCCCCATTTTTTTCAGGAAGACGAAATATTCTAATATTATTTCTCTGTGACCTATTTTATATATCATCAATTTTGTTGAGAAGGGATGCAGTTTGTTTTAACAGAAAATCTATATTGTGCTTATATTCCATCAATCTTCCTTCTATGTCATTCAGTGATTCTTCCATACCTGAAATTTGGATTTTTGTTGTTGCATAGCTTCCTGTATTTGGTCCATTTGTTTAGATCACTTTCTTTAAAATTGTGCAGTTTTGAATACATTCAATCTGTCTTCACCAACAAATCCTGAATATTACTAATAACAGCCTGCAGATCCATTTTTAAAGGAAGAATCAAGTGTACTCGATTTAAGATAACTCATCTCAAGGTTGATGGAAAAATAACTTCCAGAAGTAAATTTGACAGGAAACTGTAGGAATATAATTTTTTTATATCATCTTAGCTAAGGTTTAAAATAATCAAACATTTTAACTAAAGGGTTGTTCAGATAATTTTGTCTTTAAAATTTGTTTCAGAGAAATATAACAATAGCAGAGTAGGAAATAACTGCTGTTATCCTGTCAGCATCCTGGCCACAGCCACCCCCCCCACCCTAAATACTACATTTAGTTTGAGGCCATTGGCTTGGCACCATTCACTCATATTTCAAACCCTTAAGGGAATATTCATATCAGTTTATGATCAAGATACAGTCCTCAATATGCAAAAAACGTCAGCTTTGTTAACCAGAGGCAAGGTCTACTGCTATATTTTAGTCAGACAGTGGGAGTATGCTAGTCTGCTAGATATAGCAGTGAGTAGACATTCCTTGTTGGCATGGACTGCCGCAGTCAGTCAATCTGAAAAGCTCTTATGCATGGGCCCTGACTCTATGAGCATATGGGATTTTTTTTAATTAAATAATACTGTAGATAACAACAAGGCTGTTGTTTGACTCTGTTTTCTCTTCACCAGTGCCATTATTAGCCAGGATGTAGGACAGTACTTCCATTTATGGTCCTTATGTGTGTGTGTGTGTGTGTGTGTGTGTGTGTGTGTGTGTGTGTGTGTGTGTGTGTGTGTGTGTGTGTGTGTGTGTGTGTGTGTGTGTAGTTAGCATTTGTGTGCAGTAATTGTAATGGATTACAAGTTATGATTATGACAGCAAAGAGTTAAAATACGTTACTATAGCCATTATTTATGCACTTGTGTATGTATGTATTTATTTATTTAGTGGCATGGCAGGGGCTATTGAACATAGGGAACACAACACTTTTAACTTTGTTCACTCTGAGACAGGCAGACAGTTATGAATTTCAGATGAATTTGCTGGCCCATTATCTTGCTAAGAGAAAGAATGATGTGTTCTAAAGTACAAAAAGAAAGCCAAATAGGTGTTCAAGAAAACAAGTATAGTCAAAAGGTGTCCTTAATACCAGAACAGGGACCAAGGCTGTTTTCCTACAATTTAAAGAATGTCTTGTGAAATTACTATGGGCAAATTTCTGCTTAGTCACTATGTTATTTATTTAATTAGTTATTTGCTTATTTAATCACAGGCAGAGATCTGAGGTCCACACAGACAATAAAGTGGTTGCAATTCATTTGTGTGTGTGTGTGTGTGTGTGTGTGTGTGTGTGTGTGTGTGTGTGTGTGCGCGCGCACGCACATGTGTGTAGGGTGGCTTGCACACAGTGTGTGATAGCAATAAGTAGAAATACATTGTTATGATCATTGATAAGCATCTGAGGTGTACAAAGCCAATTAACTGGCTATAATAAGTAGGCACATAGGGTTCCTATCATGTCATCGAACATTTAGATTGTCGCATGCCTAAAGGTTGACACCTAAATGTTGAACGCTGAAAACCACGAAAGGCCAATTACACAAATTTTTCCCCAGGGAAAAAATTTGCTTGGCCGTTATCGGGGATTTGCTCTTTTCCCCAATGTAGAGCAATCTCAGAGTTGGTATATTTAGTTAGAGGTGTGTGGTGGGGCCACAGCCCCCCACTTGGTTAGGGTTTTAAAGTTTTTTTTGTTTTTGGCCAAGAAAATTATTCCACGGGTAAAAAATTTGCGTAATTGGCCATTCGCAGTTTTCAGCATTTGACATTTAGGCGTTCGATGATCTAAATGTTCGACGTTGTAATATTGACACAGCACATAGAAGCAGTGTTTTTGTAAATGTGACTGACCAATGCTGTCTTTTGATCACATTTATACAGTTACTGGTCTGACCTGGCAGGACTAGTATGTTAGTGAAACAATCAAAAATATATTATTGTAATGATTATTTCTATCTGCTAGTAGACAGACATCTGAAGTTTACACTGTCAATACAGTGTATATAATTAGTGTGTACTGAGACAGTCTGTGGATGAACATGTTTGGTGCTTGGTAGGACTAGTGTATGAGTGAAATAAATTGAAATACAGCATGATGCCTATTATTATAGTTATTATTATTATTACTATTATTATTATTATTTGTTCAGTATTATAATCTGAAGTACAAACTGCAATACATTAGTTATAATCACCTTATATGTCTGAAATAAACTTTTTTTCAGTATGTATTCTGAAGAGGAAGACTACTGTTGTAACACAACCTATCATTTGCAGTACTATATGACCAGTCATTTATGTTATTATCTACAACTTTCCACTATCAGCAGCAGATGACTTTCTCCCTTTCCTTTGCTGTCATTCTACTGCAAGCCCATCTGTTTAAAGTTTCTTTTCTCCCTCTTGTTCTAGAGTTCTTACTCTATCTTTTTTATGCTAGCTACAATCTACTGGTGTTGACAGCACAGTTTAAAAATAAAATAATAATAAAAAACATTCTACTTTCCTACATCCCCAGTTCTCTTGCTACATCGCTCTAATTCATTTCATTTCTGTCTTGTTTATCTGCTTTTTTAGTAGCACACTGTTACTCTTTAGATGCTTTCCTCACAATCAGGTCTCTCCTCTTCTTTACTGGACCTATTACTTCCTGCCCAATGTTTAGTATTTGTACCCCTATCTTAAAAGAATTGGTAACTTGAAAATGGGATGCTGACAAGTTCAGTCATAAATACTGATGTCTGGTAACCTTACTTTACCATACTCTCTGCAGCCAGGGTCATGAAGTAACAATCAGTGGAGATGCTCAGCTGAAAGGCAACAGCACAGCAGAATTCAGAGGTTTTTATGTCCAGATCCAGTAGGCTTACTGACTGTTGGCCTGCTGCAGTGAACAGTGCCTCCTCAATAACTCTTGCTCACTGGCATGATCACTTCTAGTAAACAAAAATATACTTTTGTTAGTTTGATAGATGAGAAATCATTCCTGCAGCAGCCATTGAGTCAAATAAGCATTGAAATGCATAACAAAAAAGTAGTAAGGAAATGGTTGGTACTTACAGCATGGACTGCAAAATCCAAAATGAGTAACTTTCTGAGGCTTACTTGAGCTAAGAGATGTATTCTAATAATATTAGACAGGCTATTCTCAGTCATTCTCTCTCTCTCTCTCTGTTTGAGTAAAATCACATCAAAGTCCAATTTGGTTTAGCTAAAAGGGTAGTGGCTATGTCTTGGTCTCAATCACATCTTGTGGACAGGCCAGGAAGTAGAGTATCCAAACTGGGAATGGCAGCATGCAAGTCAGGAGGGCAAGAAAGCATGCCAATTTACCATTTAAATCTAGACATCCCACCCACATCA
This sequence comes from Protopterus annectens, assembly GCF_019279795.1. Lineage (NCBI taxonomy): Eukaryota > Metazoa > Chordata > Ceratodontiformes > Protopteridae > Protopterus > Protopterus annectens. Next base: position 910,877,049 of record NC_056732.1, read on the forward strand.
GTACACCTGACAGCTTCTATCCATGTATGTATGTGTGTGTGTGTGTGTGTGTGTGTGTGTGTGTGTGTGTGTGTGTTTATATATATATATATATATATATATATATATATATATATATATATATATATATATATATATATATATATATATATATATATATATATATATATATATATATATATATATACATATATAGGGTCTATATTAGAACACAGAACATTCAAAATTTTGAGTGTTCTAATATCGACCTGTTTTCAGCGAATGCTGAAAATATCAAAGAAACAGAAAATCACATTTTTTCCTAGGGAAAGAATTTGGTTGTCCGTTTCTGTTGCTTCAGTATTTTCAGCGCTGTGGTGGAAAGTTACTGGTCGGGTTCAGGTAAGTGTGCGATTGTGTGGACGTGATGCTTAGGGTGGGTTAGGTGAGTTAGGGTTATGGAGCGGGTCAGGTAAGTGTGCAATTGTGTGGACGTGAGGGTTTGGGCGGGGTAGGTGAGTTAGGGTTAGGGTGAGGTGACTGTGCGATAGTGATGGACCTTAGGGTTAGGGTTTGGGTTAAGGTAAGTGGATAGTTAGTGGTGTATGTATAGTTTAGTGTAGGGTTAGGTGTAAGAGTTTGGGTGTATTTATGTGGATTGCTGTTTGTTTGGTGTGCTCGTGTTGTGTGTATGTGTTTTGAGACAGCACATTTTTTTTCCTAGGAAAAAATTTGCTGTTCTCAATGTTCCATGTTTTAAATTTTTGATTCATAGGGTTCGATATTAGAACACTCGACATTTTGAATGTTCGGTGTTCTAATATAGACCCTATACATATATATATATATATATATATATATATATATATATATATATATATATATATACACTTTCCTAATAGATTAAATTTACATTTGCATCATATTGATAAACATATGCAAATGGATTAGCTCTAATTAGACTTAAATGTAGCAGCAAAAAAACTCCAGTGAGAGGATCCGTGAAGGAAATGCAACTATATTTACACTGGCATATTAATGCTAATTATGTCATGCTCTAGGGTAACACTGGCTATCATCAGTGTCACAGGTTCTGTGTTTTTTAGCTTTATGGTCCATTTGCAACCTATAGTTTGAATTAAAGAGTGAGATGACAGTTTATATTATTACACTGTGTAAACGTGGCAGATTTTTTATGAAGACAGTTGATAACAGCTGGGATTTAATTATTTATTTGTTTGTGCATTTATTTTACTATTTGGTAACTAGGTAGGTGGGCTGCTCTGAAGACCATTTTTAGCCATGATGCAGGCACAAAGGCCAGAGAAGAAATATACAGATTATTGACATGTACAATCATTAGAATACTTGAAAATGTGTATATATTTTCATATCATAAGTAAAGAGGACAATACGTTTCAGTAAGTGCTTGAGTCCAGAAGTAAAATGAGGCAAAGTTATAAAATCAGCTGTTAAAAATTAAAGTATAAGGTTAGCAAACATGTTACATAGGTCAGACATATTTTTATCAACTAGAGGAGAAGGTGTGGGCAGTCATTTTTAAAGAATTGAAGGATTCTACTTGGGAAGGAAAGAGGGCAAGAGTCTAGTGGGATAAGCTGATCCTCCCAACAGAACAAGGAGGATTAGGATTACCTGATTTGAAGGGATACTTAGAGCTAAATAATTAAGGCTCCTATGCATAATACTAGCAAAAAGCTACAATTCAAAGTGGAAAGGGATGGTCATGATGCAGGGGCAATTCAAGATAAAAGGAAAAAAAAGGATTTTTGATGCAGATCCTTAAGGAGAATAATGGCTGTCATAAAAATAATACGTTCATAAAGTTGCAGAAATTATACTAACAACTTAGTCAACATGGGAATTGATAAAGGACATTCAGCCGATAGGGATGACTGTAATTAGGGGTACAGAGAATAGAGAAGGCAGTGCCATAATTTGCTGGATGCAGCTGGCAAAGGAACCAAGATTTTGTGAACAAATAATTAGTGAAGGAATGGTAATAGAATGGGAAGCTGCCAAGAAGACATTTGGGTTGTGATTGCAGGCTAGAGCTTGCCTTCTCTATTAGGGACTGCTATCAGAGTATAGACAAAGAGTATTTAATTAAATCTAGAACAGAAGCTGTTGTCAAAAAAAGGATAATTAATAGGATATATAAAATATTGCACAATAACTAGAAAAGATTGGGAAAAGAGCTTAGATATGTATTTTACAAAGAAACAATGTGAGGACATATGTATTGATCCCAAATATGCAATGAAGTGTAGACATTTAGGACTTTTGGCTAGAAGTGCTTGCATAGATATCTTTATACCCCAAGCAGACTCCAAATACTTTTTTTCCTCAGGTAGATGGCAAATGTTCAAGGTGTGATACAGATAAAAATAGTAACTTGGAACATATGTTTTCAAAGTATGAGTTGGCAGACTTTAAAAATTCCCTACAGAGTACTCTGTCAGGAAAACTGGGTGAGTGAAACAATATAATTAAAGAAATAATTTTTCTGAGCTGGGATACAGGATCTGAATTGTCTAGACATAGTAAGGCCTTGTTAAGTTTAATTCTGGTGACTGCCGAAAAGTCGATTACTAGAAAATAGAAATCAAAATCTAAACCAGCTATGCTTGAAGTAGTGAATGTTGTAACAGTGATGAAAGAACAGGAAGTGGAATCTTTAGAAAGGGAAGGAATAAATTACATAAAAAAATAAAACTGTGGAAACAATACATGCATAAAAATGTTTTACAGGAGGAATGAGGTTTAAATGGAGGCATGAGTTGAATACTTTATATAATGTTTCTTAGAATATGAGCTATATAACAATATATGTGATGTATAATGTTTGTAAACATAAACCTGTTAATATGATTTGATTACTTTTATATAAATGTAAGTTTGCCTATGACACAATTGAAAACTCAATAAAGGAGTTTAAAAAAGGTTAACAAACATGAATTCTCGGAACCCAATATGGTGTGTAATGAGAGTATCACATAGAGCTGGGTCATGTCTAGAGAAGGATGTCATTCAACAGTTGTTTTAAAGGGAAATTGGCTGAGGGAGATTCCTTCAGTTTGTGTGTTTTTAAGCAGTAATTTTCTTCTCTGAATGGAAATTGTCTTTTTAGAAGTATGCAGTAAGTCATTTTTAGTATTTTTATATCAGTATGCTTAGAAAGAATGTTGATCTTTCTATTACTGGGAGCCAGTAGAGTCTGTTTACCAAGCCATAGTGTTAAGAATAAGCATTTGTTAGTAGAACACATTCACACAGTTCATGCCCTGCTACTTTCTGCTGTATGGGATGCATACACATGCATTGTATAACACTGATGTTTAAGATGACAGATGTATGAAGTGTTGCAGTGCCAATTACATATTCATTAGGTAGCAGATAAAACTTGCATACTGAACAAAAGTACTGTGTACAGCAAGAGTAACAGAGAATTAACAGGACAGACAGTCCTAGGCTACAGTCTGGCATGAGTAGTGCCAGAGAAGGGCTTATGGCCAGTGGCAGATGAAGTGTAACTTCTACCCTGAGCAGTTTTCAAATCAAAGCCCACCACACATTATTTGGACCATTTATAAAAATATGTGTCCCTTTAGATTCACATTCTTAATTATTTTAAATTATACTTAATGTTAAATAAAGCAAAATTCAGTTGTGTCTGTTCTAAATTTGAGTAGTCTTGATAATTTTTACAGCAAGTTTGAAATAAAATATAATGGCCAGTAATAGCAAAATGACCTATTTTGGAAATTGTAACCATAAAAATAATCCAGCGTGATGATGTAATAATTCAGGCTCATACCCATCAGTTACAACAACTTGAATGTGTACACCTCAGATTTTAGATTTAATATGGTCACAATAAAGCATTTCAGGTTGCTTTACACAAATACTCACTAGTCCTATAAAGCCAGACTAATGAATGTTTAACTTGATTAACACAATATAGTTATTTTCATTCACAGGCAGCCTCTGCACCCAGAAGTTATAGCCATATTGTTGACTATGTATACCTCAGATTTGAAATAATAATAGCCAAACCAATATATTTCAGGTTTCCTTCACATAAATGCACAGTAGCCACAGAAAAGTATTCAAATTTACTTAACACAAATGCATATTAGCTCTAGTTCCTGCAGAGATTGATTAATGAGTGTATAAAGTGTGCAACTGACAAGAAGATAAGTTACTTTCTTGCCTAACTACTTCCAATTAGTTATTTATTTATCTATTTATTTTATTCTGTTTTATTTTGTCTTAGTTTACCAGGAAAGTCCAAATGGGTAAGAACCCGTTTTCGGCTGAGGCTTAGGAAAAAAGCTGCAGTTAGATTACACAACATATTACAGAAACACAACCTTTCAAGGATAATTAAAGTAAAACATAACAAAAGATACATAAATAGATGTTGCAAAATACATTAGAATAGATCACACAATGAATTATACAGGGTGTTATATAAACAGTTTTACAAATTAGAAGAAAATACAGTAGATTTCTATTTTTAATATTTTCCATACTGAGAGTGATTAGTATATTATGGGAAGAGAAATGTGTTTAGTTAAGGCAGGCAGTAGTAAGAGAGAGGTGAATGGGGGAGTAAGTAGTGTGGGGTTGGCCTTGGGTTATGCAGAAGCATATAACAACTTTGTTGATTGTGTACATATCAGGCATCTGATGTGGTAAAAATAATGGCCACAGCAATGTATTTCATCTTTGTTTCACACAAACAATAACCTCAGTAAAGGATTTCATCTTAATTCATGAAAAATGCATTAGTCCTGCAAAACCAGCCAGAATAATAAACAGACTACATAGTCAACCATTTTCTTTCACAGACAGCTCCATACACAGTATCCCCATTGCTGTCTGCACACACCACATATGTCTGGTTGTGGTATAATACTTATGGACAGTGTTGTATTTCAAGATTGTTTCACAAAAGTATCCAGTAGCCACAATGAAGTATTACAGATTATTCACACAAATACTCAGTTTTCTTACCAAGCCAGATTGTTTAAACTGAGCAAATAACAAGAGATATATTATTTTCATTCATAGAAAGCCCCAAGCAAATATAGCCATGTTGCTGCTTGTTTACACCTCAAACATTTGAGTATGATACAAAACAATGGCCAAAGTAATGAATTTCAATTTTGTTTCAAAACAGTAGCCAAATATGTATTCCAACTTTCTTCACACAAATCATATTTCTGCAAAGTTAGCCCAGAATAATGAGTGAATGACAGCAATCAATCACTTTTTATACACACACACACACACACACACACACACACACACACACACACACACACACACACACACACACAGCCCCCATACCCAGGACAGTAATTTTACATTATAGCCATACTGCTTTTCAGCTCCATTTGGCATGAGCATACAGCTGCTGGCTAGGAATAATAAAGTATTTCTATAAAGTCAGCCATGTCCATGGTTGCGTTTGCCTATCACCATTAACAAAAACAAAAAAAAAAGAAAGAGAAAAACTTACATTATGCTAACATAGGCCACTGCTACTGTTTTACATGATGAGTGGTTACCATAAACTGTACCAGTCAATATCTGTAACCTCTGCTTCTTACCATTGTAATGAATCATGGGATGGCAAGGAGCAGAAGAGCTTTGTCTGCTTTGGCGAGAGGTGTTGTGGGCCTATTTATTTTTAAAGTAAAAAATTGTTTTTTTTTTAAATTAAAAAATAATAATAATAATAAAAAATAAAATCTCCTAGCACAACAAACCCTAATCACAGTATCATTGCTCCATGCTGCAGATAAGCAAATGGTATATACCATGAATATTCAGAAGTAAACCGTTGCAGTGACATGAACCCTTATTTGTTTTTTTTTCTAAAACTAAAAATAAATACATAGTTTGTTAGTGACTGTTATCTTTAGAAAACCTAACTAAAGTGAATTAGCAGGGCTGAACATAAAAACTCTTTACAATAAAATTATTCATTGCACTAAATTAAATGTATGGCCATGGGCCACCCTGGATCTTTCATCCCCCAGGCAGCTATCCAAACCACCCATATTCTAACCATGTGCTTATTCATGCACGTGCCCACATCTGTTTGGTATTCATTTGACCTCTGACTATCGTAACAAGTGCAATTGGTAATCTACATAGAACTGTGCCTACCCTAGCTCAGTAGTTCTAGTATCTGTAAGTGGGCACAGCAGGAGCTTGACTAGGCTGAGCCATCATGAGCATTGTGCTTTAAAAGTAATAAGAGTAGGAATGGTGGTGTTATTGGAAGGGGATGAAGAGCAAACTGAGCAACACATTTGTGCAGTGAAAATCTAACTGCAAACAAGATGAAGGTAATCAGTCATATAATATAAATGTGTGCAATCCATGCTGAAAGCCTGATAGTTATTTACTAATGTCAGTTTACTAACATCTCACTGTGCTTGGCATCCATATTTTTCAACGTCTGAGTATTAAAAAGCATAGCATGGTCCTTTAAAAAATAATAGCAGAGGGTCCAAGAGTGGAGCACCTACTTAGCTTCTGGACTATAAAAGGACTTCAGATAGTACACCTTGTGTAGTTAGTGATAAGGAATCTTTATATTGGTTTATTTGTTCTTTAACAATGTAGACAGTCTTAAGCAAGTCTGGCTGTAGGAATAAGATCAAGAAATATAGGAGGAGTGAGTTTAAATCTGAGGGTAAAATCATAGCACTATGCCTAATTCAAAGAAGTTGAAAAGGTTAATGCTATCTATTAAAGTTGCTGTGTTAGTTGGGCACTGGCAGGTATTAGTCTGCCAGTATATCACCTACTTTGGTAAGAGCTAGAAGACCTAGTACCGATGAGCAAATGTAGTATTTAGCTAACAGGCTAACATGGTTTGTCCTTTTAACAGGTCTAGGATAGGAAAAAAACAAATACAGTCCCATATTTATCATATGTTCTTAAACAGGGTACAATGCCATTCACACAAATGATTTAAATTAATAAATGAGTCTGTAAAAATAACTACATAAATAACCAGTAAAATTAAGTAATGTATGAAAATAGAATGACAGCAATGTCACATATGAAATGTTTTCCTTAAGCTGGCAATGGGAACATTGTCATTTTATGGCTGCTTATTACTGGAATATGAACTGCATGGACTGAGAAGAGACAATCTAATGTAATAGTGAGTCCTTGCAAAAAAGTTAACAAGTTCAAAGCCAGAACAAATCTTTTTGTTACTTTTATAGTGCTTTTCCCACTTACAGTGCATACAAAGAGCAGACATGAAATCTTAACTCTCACTGACTGGTCAAGGATTAAATTGCTTAGAACAGCTGTTCCATCTTTTTTATGAGAAAATGGACACATTGCAATGAAATCTGCACTATGGCTTGGAGTATTTGTTGTGCAACTGAGAAATATTCTAACGGTGATGTACATATCTGAAGACTCAGCTGTTTATTTCCAGAATCTCGCCAATTGTCCTGGCAAGCAGTCCACTGCTGGTATTGGGTTGCCACTTGCCTGCCAAAATTATATTTAACTCAAAACATCTGCAGTTGTAGCCTTTTGACTGCTGTGAGTTTCTCATCTTAACAGTGACCATCCCTTTAATGTTTAATTTTTTTTCATTTTTTAGGACCAGAATTATCCTAAAAAATTAGAACTATGAATCAACTGGATAAGTACACCACTGCACCCACCTCCCACATATGACATTGCAGCTGCAGCTATTTGCAACAGGAGTTTTTTTTTTGTAAATTTAAAATACATAGAAAAACAGCCCATAATACAATGGTTCAAAGCTGACAGTGGGTCCCCCTCTGATCTGTGGACCCTGGCCATCCACGCAAATAGCCTCTATTATAATCCACCATTGCTTGTTGCTGACATGATGGATATCACAGCTAAGTCTACTACAGAGTAGATAATGCATGCTTACATGCAAACCAGTGATGGGAATGGATGGACAATGAACAAGAAAGGGAAATCTCACAAGGGAAGCAGCACATGAGGACTGGACTAGAATGCAGTCCTGGCATGACTGGGTGCAAGTCCTATTCAGGGGGCAACTAACACAGGCATCACTCACTTGGGTAGTTGATGATATGGAAAAGTTACTCCTCTGGAGGCCCATTAGTCAAGGCTTGCTAACCACATGATTCACCCAGCCATGCCAGAAGATATTCACTGCTTCCTGTGTAAGTGTTATGCTGCTGTTCACTTCAGCAGTAAACAGGCTCTGCATCTCACATGGGGAGCATGCTTCACACCTTGAGTAGAGCAGCATCTGTGACTATGACATACAGCCTGTACCTTTGAGTCCCTTATAGAATTCTTCTGCTTCAGTACACCTTACAGTGTCGGATATGCACATTGCCACTGAGGTATGCTTAGCAATCCTATGGGATGGACAAAGGTTAGCGTGGCACATGCTTGACTCCAGGAGTGTCCTTGATATGATATGACACTCAGAGAGGATATGCAGGTCAGTGACCCAGACAGAGACTGCTGCTACCCATGCCATTGTGAATATGCTGAGTATGTTCTATGGCTTGGAAGATAAGAGGCATCAACTTCAGAGTAACATAGAGTAAAGGGACAGGGATGACACAATGCTGCAGAAGTCATGGATGGCAAATGTTGTCTCCACAGTTGCCTCCATGAGACACATTACAGCTGCCATGTTTTCTACCTCCACAGGCCATGCAGTTAATGGCCATGTGAGGGTCCAGGAGTAAGGTGGTCAGCCATAGATCATCCTGAGTCAGACCAGATATACTGTTGTTAAGAAAGAATCACTGTCAATGGGCACACAGTCTACCCCCTCCAACTATGGGTGGTGGCCATGATGTGGAGGGATACGTTCACTTAGCCCAACAGCAGGGATGCATCATAAGGCTACACATGCATGGCCCTAGAGTTCTGTCCCTTTCCTATCACCTGTGGAAGCACAGGTTATCACCCCTATTCTTGGTCGTCATTCAAGTCATGGACAATGGCACTCATCAGGTTAAGTGCGTGGGATACCTCATCAATACACATATACATTGCTCTGTGGTTCTTCCACTTCTCTGACATAGACCTCAGGAATGCAAGCAAAGGATGTAGAGACTGCAAGTGTTCACTTCTTGGCAGCTTGAGTTTACAAGTGCAGGGTGTGAACCCTGACTCCCTACAACTTCTCAGAGTACGCAGCTACCATCTTCTCCCCTTCTCACCACATACAATATTAGAATTTCCCCCCACCTGTGCAAGTGATGATGACTGTATCATGCAGACCTCCTAGTCTGTGTTGCTATAGTGATGCCTGATGCATGGCATGTCCAGTTTATGCACAGTCCAGCATAGTATGAGTGTAAGACCACATGCATCATTTTATTCTGGTTTGTCTGTGCCATGACTCATGGTTGTGGACCAGAATCTGCTGCTGCAATAAATTGCGCCTACCTTTCACTTGCCTGTGCTGCTGCTGTGTTTTCTTCCCTTGAATCTCTAACCTACTGATGTTTGCAATAACCCTTATATGGACCCCATATGTTACTGGAAGGCCCTTGTAACTATGGTAGTGAGATACACATAACTGTACACAGAGGAGCAGGCATGCCACACATCCTTTTCAGTTCTGCTTGTGAATGACATAGCTTGACTGGATCCCTTACAGTATCCCTGCCCATTTAGAAAAGGCCCACAGTCTGTTGGACTGGAAGCTGCTTTTGTGCTATGTACTATCTATACTCAACTTGTGTCATGAAGATCTTCAATGAACATCATTATGGGCTATTTTCCTATTATTACTCCAGTTATACAATAAAATTCAGTGTGTTCAAAGTAGGTATGCATCGCTATGCAGTGCCAAACTTGTATGCATTTCTGCATCACTCCACCATTTTGGGTCAGTACACAGCCAAGTCATCTGTGCCATTGAGTTACCTACACCTTGTGCTGTGCCACCATCTGTTGCTCGTCTGGTCAGGATAAAACAGATAAACATTCATGGGTTCTGTTCAAGCAGCTTTATTATGTACAGATACATCAGGACTGAGCTTAATAACTTTAACTTAGATAAACTTGTAAACGAACTAGCTATTACACTCTTAAATGCTCACTCTGTTGATACACTCTCAAACTGGCACTGAAGCTAGCACATGCTTGCTTTTTTTATGAACATGCTGTCCTTGAAATGTTTCTTAAAGGTGCAACACACACATTATTCTACATCCTCCCTTTCTGAGAAATGGGTCGTGCAATATTGACGACGTTAATTGATATGCAATTGATACAAATAATTCTTTGACATGCTATTATACAGAACTTAATACATGTAGACAGTTATGTCCAGGTTGCTGTGTATTTCACACTAGGTCTGGAAATATGACCAAATCGTGTGACATAAAAATTAGAATTAGGTCTAGCAACTGAAACTGTCTCTGCTGAATGTTCAACTTTGGGGACATCATGATCATTATCAGGAATGGAAGTAGGAGTTAAGACACGTACTGAAACAAGAACATTGACTGGATTGCTCTGAGATCTAGAGTCTGTATCACAGAAACAATGCTGAGATTTTTATTTTGATACAGAAATATGTCTGTGATTTTTCCTGTACTCCACACCCTCAGATTCTACGAAGTAGGATCACAGCTCGGCACATATACTTGTTACTTGATCAATCCAGTTGAAACCTTTCACCGTTTGTATCCTCACTGTCTTTCCTTCTTTCAATGGATGAAGAAATCTGCTTGATTTATCATAGCTGGACTTCTGGAAAGAATGTCTTCTGAATAGTTGGGCTCTGACTGTTCTGTTGTTCTTTGCTTTAGGCCTCAACAAACTGGAACTGATAGGCAATGTTATTCTGGTTTGCCTAGACAGAAGGCTCTGAACAGGTGAGACAAATAATTGTCATGGGGTATGTTTCTGAGATTGAGTAAATTCAAAACTACATCAGTATTATCACCCTTTGACTTCTCTACTATTTGCTTTGCATTCTGTATTGCACGTTCAGCTAGTCCATTTGACTGTGGGTACTCTGGACTCCTAGTAACATGTACAAAATCCCATTATTTTGCAAATTACTGAAACAGCTGACTGGTAAATTGGGTACCATTGTCAAATGACTGTGTGGACTAGCATGGACTCAGAAATGACATTTCAACTTAGTGGTAACAGTAGTGGATGATAGGTTAGGTAGTAGATCAATATCAAACCAGTTCAAATAAGAGTCTACCAACACTAAGTAAGGCTGATGGTTCCACTCAAATATATCAGTGGCTACTGTTGACCAAGGTAGTCCAGGAACTTGACTTAGCTGAAGTGGTTCTTTTTGCAAATGCGATTTAGTACTATTGAATACTGAACAAGAAGAAAGTACTTTATCAATATCTTTTGCTAGACAAGGCCAAAATACTAGTCCTCTCACCCTTCTTTTGGTACATTCGGAACCTGGGTGACCACGATGCAAACTCTGGATATATTCACGTAAAGAAGCAGGAACAATTATTTTAAGACCTTTGAAAATAATTCCATCTTCCATCAACATCTCATCTCTGTAAGGAAAATAAGTTTACACTTCAGGTGGTACACTAGATTGCTTTGATGGCCATCAAACATTAATGTAGTGGTTGAGCTGTTGCAAAACTGGATCAGTCTTTGTAAGATCTTTTAGCTCATCAAGTCGCATGGTAGAAAAATGATATACTTCCATGATATCAAAGTCAAAATTCTCTGCATGAAGCTGCTCCTTTGTATTTCTGAGTGATCTGGATAAGGTACTAACCAGATAAAGAAGTTTGCCTTTTGTATACACCATTTTCAAGTTGTACATTTGCAATTTGAGCATCATTCTTTGTAATCCCACTGGAGCTGAATGCACAGGCTTCTTTAAAATAGTGACTAGAGGTTGGTGATGAGTCACAATCTGAATAGCTCGACCATAGATATAATCATGAAATTTTGAACATGCAAATACTATTGCCAAAAGTTCTTTCTCAATTTGAGCATATTGCATTTCAGTTCGGTGAGAGATCTAGATGCACAGGCTACTGGTCTGCCTTCTTGAAGAATGACTGTGCCAAGTACCAAATTTTAAAGCATCACAGGAAAGAGTGACTGGTTTATTGACATCATAGCATCTTAATGTAGGTGGGGTGGCAATTTTCTGCTTAAGGTCCTCAAATGCTTTCTGGTACTGTTTTAACCAGGACCATGCAACATTTTTGTGCATAAGCTCTCTCAAAGGCATTATCAGTTCATTGAAGTATTGTATAAACTTGCCTAAATAGTTGACCATACCAATAAAACATTGTAGAGCTTGCACATTATCTGGTGGTAGCATCTCAAGAATGGCTGCTTGCTTGGATGGATCTGGTCGCAAGCCAGTGATAGTAAATAAATGACCTATATATGTAACTTCTGGTAGTCTGAATTTGCACTTCAGAGGATTGAGCTTTAAGTTCACATCACATGCCCTGTCTAGAACTCTCCTAAAGTTTCTGTTATGCTCTGCTTCACCATTGCTTCCAGCCAATAAATCATCTACTATTATAGCACAAAGATAACATGAAAAAAATTGCTCCATTGCACACTGAAAGACTTCACTTGCAAAATGTATTACAAATGACATCCTAAGGAATCTATATCTTCCAAATGGGGTATAGAAAGTAGTTAGTAATGAAGATTTGTGATGAAGCATCACTTGCCAAAATGAACTTTTTGCATCCGAGACAGAAAAACAGTGGCATTTGGGATTAAGGCTGTGACTTTCTCAACTGTACGTATAAGATGATGTGGTCTCTTTAATGCTTTGTTCAAATCTCTAGAGTGAATGCATATTCTGATTTCATCTGACCCTTTTTTGTTTGCTGCTACCAGGGATGACACCCATTCAGTTATTTCTGTAACTGGACAACTTGCACCATGCTGCACCATTTTATCCAACTGAACTTTGACTTCATTCTGCATAGCTATTGGAACCTATCTTGCCAGTCTGACCACTGGACTGATCTCTGGGTCTAACTTTATAGAATACTCAACTGGAAGTATGCCTAACTTGTCATCAAAAACATCAGCATACTCTCAGAAAACAGATTCAGTAAAATTGGAACTAGAATATGTGCTTATATGATGAACGTCTTTGCTAAAAAAAAGCAGATTCATTCTCAAACTGTCTCTTAGACCCAATAATGACTACACAGGTCTTCAGACTACATAGAATAGTAAGCTGTAGCAGTTCCTAGCCAAATAACAGGAAATCACTACTGAGCTTTCAGTCTGAATTTCTTCACCTCCATAAACAAGTTTCACACAACTGACCACATTAAGTTGCTCAGCAGCTCTCACCTTAGCAAAAGTGTCTGCTGACATAGTATTACACTTTTAACTAGTGTCTACTTTGAACATGGTGGATTTACCATTAATTGGAACAGTACAAAACACTTTATTCTTTGCCAGCAAATTTACTGCATCAATCTTTTCATCAATTACTGACACACCATCTATGTAGAAGGCAGCGATGCAGCTCTCTATATGATCAGCTTGCTTTTTTTGAGTGGCCTTTCTATATAACTGTGTGAGGTTTTCTTGATTTGCAAAACTTTTGAAAATTGTTCCATTTTTACACTTGTGGCATTGCTGACCAAATGCTAAAAACTTTTCTGTTAGAGACTCATGGCTGGTACCACAATTGTGTGGCAGTTAACAATAATGCTTGATTTGAGTTTTGCTGACTCAGCATTGTACTGCACTAAGCATGTCCTTTTCACTGAACTAGTCTTTGAGCTTACTGGAAAACTACTGGTTTTATCTGCTACACTCACAGAGGTTACAGCTGCCATGTGCTTAGGCCTGCTTCTGCTAGCCACGTGTTGCATGCTGCTTACATTTGCTCTGGAGCCTGCTGAAACAATGCTCTTATCACTTTCATGCATAGTTCTGTGCCTTTCTGTAACTTCATGGATTTGACAAATCCCAATAGCTTTGCTCAGCATTTAATCACTGTCACAAGCAAAATCTTTCTCATGGTAGCACTATTAATGCCACACATAAGCCGGTCCTCTATTAACTCATCTTTTAAGTCACCAAACCTATATGTTATAGCTTTGTTTCTCAGGTCCGTAATATAAGCCACAAAAGTTTCTCCTTGCTTTTGAGCTCTTGTGTAAAACCAATGCCTCTCCAATGTAATATTTGTCTGGGGGTTACACATTTCCCTGAATTTGCATTTCAAACAATTGGGTCTTCCCTTGATTCAGCATGTACAATTTATTTATTTATTTATTTTTTATTTATTTAAATTTGTTGACCGGGAGTGTCCGACTGGACATGGGTCCATTTTCAGCGGAGGCCCGGGGAGAAAAGCTCCACAGTAAAATAAGCAGACAGTAGTTACATTGGATTACATAGAGATTAACAATTTAACATAGAAATTACTTACAACATATTTACAGATGAACAACATAGTACATCAGTAGACAACTAGAATCTTTATCTCTGAAGTACATAACAGGCATTAACAAATGTAACAATGAGAAGTTCCTGCTGTATAATAAGTACTAGGCTTATGAGCATCTGAGTTTGCTATCATCAAGGTAGTTAGTGGAGGTGAAAGAAAGGTAGTAGTTGGATGGGGTGGATGATATTAGAGTGGGAGTTGCAAGGGCATAGCCAGCATGTTTTAGGTGCGCTTTTAATAAAGTTTTGAAGTTGGTGCATGATGGTACGGAGGTAATTGTGGGTGGGAGTGAGTTCCATAATTTGGCTATGGCGCAAGAGAATAGTGCTTCACCAGCAGAGTTATTGGCTTTAGTGAACTGCAAGTGATTTTTGTTGCTGGATCTTAGTGGTCTGGTGGTGCGATAGGGTTGGAGTAGATTCTGGAGGGATGGGACATTTAGTGGATGGTTTACTAGTTTGTGGGCGAGTGAGAGTTGATACCACTAAAGGAGGTGAGGGAGTTCAAGCCAGCCCAGTTCAGCAAGTGAGAGACAGTGGTGACTACGGTAGGATGCCCCTATGGCGACTTTGGCGATTTTGTTGTAGCAGGTCTCTAGCATGTACAACAATATGTTGGTATTCCCCTTCTCCTTCATATACTGTTGGTTAATACACAAATGGACGCTGTCTTTCAATGGCCTCTGACCCAGCTAAGTTTAGCAAAATTAATGCATGCATCTTTGTCAGAATAAGCTGCTTGCATAAAAATATTGTACTCTTGCTCAAACATTCTACAATTCTTTGCAATATTCTGATCAAATACAAGTGATGATGGTTTTCGAAATCCATCTGTCATGCCAACAAATTGCAGTAAAACACAATGCAACCAAAGTCCACTTGTAACTGTACAAACATGCACACATATACATATGCCTGAAATTTATGCCAGTATTTGCAACTATGCCCAATAGCACAACAAGTCTCTGAATAACTGAGCTTTGTGAAATAAGTCTCCTGGGCACAATAATACTCTTGAAATCACTGTACTATAAGAAATTACCTCTTATCAGTTTAAGAAACATTTCAAAATAACTGCACTGTGTAAATAAACTGGGAAGAAGAAGTTGAGAGTAAAAAACATTTCCCGAAATGGCTGTACTTTGTTAAATAAGTCTGTACAGTGCAAAAAGCCCTCTGTAATGGTGGCAGTCTGTGAATAGACACACGCAGCACAAGAAACTTTTCGAAATGGCTGTATTTTGACTGTACTTTACAAAATAGTTGCACTTTGCACACAATAAACTCTTCAGAATAAATGCACAGTAATAAGCACACACTGTAAGCACTATTACACACTTTGAGATACTTTGAATAACTCCAGTTATACCCTTAATAGCTTCAGTCAATGCAAAATAGTAGTTTATGCCAAAACAGTATCTTGCCAAAAAACACGTAGTCGCCTTTCTTTATTTATGCTTAATGTGCCCTTTTTGCCATTTTTATTATATTTGTTTTGTGCATTTAATCTCTTTTTAGGCCCATTATACTTTTCTTGTGCTTGTTTTACTCTAAACACGTCTGCTTTACTTTAAACATGCTCATTTTGCAAGTCCAAGATAATTACAAACTCATATGTGCTTTTCTGATAATCGTTTTGTCAAATATCTTATTTTTAAACATTTTGTTTTATTAATAAACATTTTGTGCCTCTTGCTTGCTTGTTTAATAATGCAGTTTGTGCCATTGTAATGCTCCATTTTATCTTTTTTAATAAATAAATCGTTTGTGCAAATTTCTTTAACTTTGGATAATTTCTGGCCCTTTTTTGTGCTCAGTTCTCTTAGTTTACCTTCCTTGTTAACTGTGCACTTCATAGCTCTGAAGAGCAATCTTTGGAATCCCGCTTCTGACACCATGTCACTCGTCTGGTTAGGATAAAACAGACAAACATTCGTGAGTTCTATTAAAGCAACTTTATTATGTGCAAACACATCAGGATTGAGGCTTAATAACTTTAACTTAGATAAACTTGTAAACAGACTAGCTTTTACACTCATACATGCTCACTCTCTGGATGCACTCTCAAAATGACACTGAAGCTAGCATGTGCTTGCTATTTATATGCACATGCTGACCTTGAAATGCTTCTTAAAGATACAACACACACCTTGAAATGCTTCTTAAAGATACAACACACACAACACACAAACACGCACACACATGCTCGTGAGCGCGCACTATTCTGCACTATCCATCCTAATTTGTACAGTACAGTGTGTTAATCATCTAAAAATCCCAGCCAAAGTCATTTTAATCACTCAGTCAGGGAATGCCTTGTGTGTACTTAAATGTGACATTGTTGCAGGATATCTGAGTAAGTGAGTAAGTGATTTGACTAATGTTAGAACAACTTTTATGACTAGGGTGTTTGGAGGAATTTACTGGAAAGGATCAATGCAGAGTATATATGCAGCTATTGAGTTACTTTTAAGATTTGAATGTCACATGCTAAGTACTTTGAAATTAGTGTTGACAGCTTACAAGCACTAGACTCTGCATTTGATGATTGTGTGATAATAACTATAATTTCATATTTTGCACAATATTTGAGAAAATAGAAATAATAAATGTTTTTAACCTTTTGATGGCCTTCTTTTATGTAAAATGACAAGGACATATCTGTATATATTTATTTTAATTTTCGGAGAAAATGTATGTAGCAGGAGCTCATATAGTAGTGCATGGCATATTGTGTTAAAGGGGATAGACAGGGAATGTACAATTTTCACCTTTGCATTGGAAAGGACACTGTCACTTACATTTTCTGTGATGGGAACTGGTAAACTCAGTCTATGCAGTGGAGATAGTGGCATTCAGTGATCTCAGTGGGATTAAAAGAGAGATAGTACTGTATAACATTTTATGTCAAGAAGGCATAATTAGGTTAATTTCATGAAACTGCAGGAATTTGACTGAAAGTGTAGTAGAAAAGCTGGAAAACTGCACATGGGTATGTTAGATGGTGGTAATTATTTAGAATAGACTTTTTTACAATGAAGAAAAAAGTAGGGCATATTATAAGTCTCAGCATTTGGTTTATGAGAGTTTACAAGTCAGAACAATGGAGGTAAGGGGTGATAAGAAAATAAAATGGTAAACTTGCATGCAAAATAAGTTAGGGAATTTTAAAATCTTTAACAACGGTGGAGTGTGACATCCTAAGCGGACACCTGCTCACACATACACTTAACACATGCAGCCAAAGACATACACACATACCCACAGACATAGACTCACACCACAATACTTTCTGTCTGCTAACTTCCCTGGCTCTTACCTGTATTACAGTGGGTGAACACAAGCTTTTGGCCTTTTATAATTAATATAAGTGGCCAGGAGTGATCATGCTAATTTGCATAATTGCATAAATACCTTACTGCAGGCATTTCCGGAGGATTGCCCATTGCTAATTAGTGTATGCCTCTCCCATGGAATTCCTCATTATATGTAGCATGGCTACAGAGAAAGCCTTCCATAGTGCTACATCTCTTAGTATTGCAGAACCATGGTAGAAGTATCTCTGAAAATGGAAAGGTTACCATGCAATGCACACATTGTGTACATGTGACCTCTCTGTTTTTTTATAGTATCATGACATGAGGAAGGGGACAGGACCATAAAAGCATGCAAAAAAATAGTAGTCAAGGTACCTAATGGTAGACTAACAGATTTGAAATGTATATGTGTCCTAAGCATTCATTACTTGCTCAGAGTGAAGTTTTGAATGGAAGAAACACATTTAATGAATCTATAGCCCCAGATACTTCAGCATGAAGCCTTCTAGAAGGACAAAGAAACAATGTAAGGTATTTATCATTTAGAATGAAATGTAGTTATTTAAATAACAAGTGCAAAATTAATTAACTTTTTAAGGCACATCTTTATAATGGCAGTTCACCGATATCCACCATTGAAAAACATGGGAAAACAATACAAGCAATAAAATTAAAAAAAAAAAAGAAAACAATGAAGAATATGTTTTCTGGCACATTAGGTCAAGTGTTGCCCAGAGAATGTTCACATTAAGTACTCTGGAAAATGCTTTATCACATTTTCCAATAAGGTAAAGCAAAAGCTGGAGTTAGAAGTCAAAAATCCAAAGGTCTACACATCTTATGTTTTTCATTAGCATAGATTAGTACTAAGCTAACTGCTCTTGCGAGCCTAGCCAATTATCCCTTGTGAGACTCAAGCCCTGCACCTTGTGTTTGTAAGGCAAACACCTTAACCATTAGGCCACCCTCCCAACTTCCCAAAGCATGAAGAGCAATTGAGCTCCGAGGACTGATGATCAAAGTATTCTTGTCATGTTTCTAAAATTTCAAATTTAACAACCTTTTAGTTTGTCTGATATATCATTTTGATGGGAAATAACTGAAAATGATTCCATATATTACCCTTTTCCCAAGGAACTACATGAATACTTTTCTTTCAAAATTAATATTCTAGATCAGTTTCTTCCAGTGAAGGATGTGGTTGTGTCTTTTTTTTCTTTGTGGCGATAAATGTGAAAGTCTCCCCATCTAATCCTACAAAAGGAAACTGTTGTCACTAGTTATCTTTAGATCTATTAAAACCATGTATTTAAAATTCTTGGCAGACGTGACTGTAAATAGACTTCTCTTTACTTCTGACATTGCATGAGAAAAAGTCTACCCTTCCGCTTTTCCTGTCCTATCTACAGGGAAATACTGATATGGGTCATCATTTATTGTATCTATTGAAAAATAACATGAAAAAATGACTAGGAAAAATATGCTCTAACTTTCTTCTAAATAATAAAAATGTCACCCGGCAAAGCAATTTGAAGAGGTGAACATAAGTGCAACTATATTTTACATGAAGCATGGTTGTAAGAAAACTGATGACTATTGAAAGTTTTTAATCAGGAATACCGCCATTAAACCATGGTGTATGTTGATGTCCATCATGCTATGGAGGTGATCTTGTTGGAAGCATATTGGATATAAACTAGTATAAAACTGGATAGAGGTAAGTGTAGTTCAATGTTTTGCAAATTATCACCGGCTACTTAGAGACATGAAATGGCTAAGGACTTTGGAGAACACATTGGAAAGTGGAAAAGAAACAAAAATAAACAAATGAATGAATAAAGAAAAAAGAAATTAAAAAGTGAATTAATCCCACATGATAATTAAAGGTTTTAATGTTGAAACTGGTCATCTAAAGCAGATTTAGTTGTTCATCTGGACATTTCTGTATGAAGAAACTGCAGATGACGGTAAGCAAGATGTATTAAATATGACTGGGGAGCCAGCTCTAAAAGTAAATGTAAAAACAGTGTTATGAATGAAGAGTGGCATGCTAAAGAAAAGCCACTTTGTCAGAGGACTGCTTATAGATAGCAATATAGTCTTACACCGGGTCAGTTGCAAACATATGAGTCCCAAGCTCTGAAAACCCACTGAGCCCAAGCCAGGGACTCATGCATCTTGTAGCTTGAGCTGGCTGCCTGTCATGCTCAGTGAGTTCAGGCACACGGCTGCCTCTGCTTACTGGAATGCATTATTTGAGTTAAGTGCAACATCCATGGAAAGGAAATGGAAGTGGGATTTTAGGTTTAGGGAGCAGGAGGTAGATATTAGGGTTAGGGAACAGTAAGGGAGTTTTAGGATTAGGGAATAATCAGGAATTTAGTTTGGGGGGCTGGAGTTTAAGGAAGTAACTGAAGACTTTAGGGTTAGAATAGGATAGTGGAGTTTTGGGGTAAGGGAGCACGTACTTAGATTATGAACTAGATGGGACTTATAGGGCTAGTGTTAGGAATCTTTTTCTATAGAGCTGTATAGGTTCAGATGATCAGTCTAAAGAGAGTTAGAACAGTTACTTTTTTAGAGTAAGTGACAGTGAGCAATTGTGTTGTAAGCTACTAGCATGCAAGCACTTGAAGTATACCCCTTAGACTCTGTTACAAATCTGGCGTGAGTACATTGGCAATATAAAAGACATTTACAGAAGTGTTTTAGACTGTAGAAATGCTATCTGTCATATTATAAAAACAAATGTAGCCTGGGAAGATGTCAAGATGAGTTTTTAAACACAACTAAAAGCATAAAATAGTGCAAAATATCTTCCTAAATTTAAATGTAATTGTCTATTTACTATTTTCAGTGTTCAAATATATTTATTTAGTTATCCTTTGCTCCTAGATAAATGCAGCTAGGCTTATTACCTATTTTCAAAGAAGCCAAGATGGTATTTATACAGACCAGGGGTAATTTGGCCAAGACACTTCTATATGTTAGCTTGTTCTGTAGAGTATTGTCTAAATGAAAGAATGTTCTTTGGTGTAAGGAAGTATGTGTGAAAACAGAAGCCAAATGAATTGCATGAGATACCAAGTTGTTGCCAATAAGATAAATTAAATGTGCTGTATTGTTTAATGAAGATATTGGATGATTTGTTGACATACTATCACCCTCTACAATCCCTAGTCATCACCCAGGAAAAACTCACCGCCATGTCTCCGCCAGTTATCACTAGGGAGCCATCCTAACTGTGCTGTCTAAGACCAAGAACACTGCCTCAATTGGTCTTGATAATAATCCAGGATGCATCCTTTATTAAACACTACAGCACATCTCCATTTGCCTCTTATCTGGCAACAGATTGCTATTTCATGCAGTTTCATGTAGCCTCTGTCAAATGAAATATGGCCTTTCAGGCCTACTAGAATTTCTATTTAACTATAGCCTCTAGACAGACTTCATGCCCAATGAACAGAGGACTGCAATGGATATCCTTCTACACAAAGAGTGGCCTTCCATGAGCCCTGGGAACTGCAGATCCATAAGTCTGACTAGTGCCATATGCAATTCCATAGAAAGAATTGTCATGGATCTGATAAACAATGACATAGGAAACTTACAGACACTGGATCCTCCCTAGTTCAGTTTTGTCAAAGACAAGGTCATGCCTGCTTAATCTGGTGAACTTCTTTGAGAAGGAGACTAAATCTATGGATAAGGGCAAAACAGTGCACACTGCCTACCTTGACCTGGTCAAAGCATTTATCATAATACTTCACTTCAGCATTGTAGATAAACTTACAAAATTAGGCATAAACCCATATGTCAAGATGGATAGCTAGCGGGCTCATTGATAGAATACAAGAAGTTAATATATGGGAATCTACCTCCACAAAGAGGCCAGTCACTATGCAAGTCCTAGAGAATCCAGCCAATCCTTTTTAGCATCTAATTCTCTGAATAAAAGCAAATGGCAAGAGCCTCTGGCTGATCAAGTTTGCAAATGACTACAAACTAGGTTTGGTCAATGAATCCCCTAAAACACAGATACCATTCCATTGCAAGTGACACAGACAAACAACTGGTGCCAGAGTCATAGAATAAAAACTTACTGTGAAAAAATGCATAATAGTATACTTTGGAAAGACAGCCTCCACTGAAAATTACCACATGGATAATTCGCCCCTAAAAGTTGACCCAGTGGTCAGGAATCTTGGAATTCGTGTTGACAATAACCTGACCTTTGACCATCACATGTCTACTCTGGTCAGAAAATCTTTCTATGTTTCACAAATTGTAAATACAATCATGGCATCCAGATCCAAGGAGTCATTGTTTAACTGTACTTGTCTCTTATCAGACCATTCATTGAGTACAATGTACCCATATGCATATTCCTGATCAGCCATCTGAAACAGGTTGACAGACCACAGAGATTCCTCACAAAAAAGAATACAGGGAGCAAACACATCCTATGCAGACCATCTCAAAACCATAATCCTGTACTCACTCCCCTACAAACTGCATCATGGCAATCTATGCCTAGCCTGCAAGGCATCATCTGTTCTCATACTGAAGGACTTGTTGCACATTCGCAAAACAAACAGCATCAGAAATATCTAAGGCCATAACCTTGTCTGTGATATCAACAAGATATGTTAGATAGACACTAATGTGTCTCAAAGATTTCCCCTTGCCTGGAACAAGCTTCTCATCCATGTGAAGCAAAGTTCATCCATAACCATATTCAAATGTAATTTGGACCAATGAATGGAAAACTGCAGATTTGCTCCTAGATTGGCACCTATGTCCCTGATGGATAGGGGCACCCTGTGAACACTTGATGTGTACAAGCCTATATCATAACTTGTATAATTCCTTGGGGAATTGACACACTATCACTTTTGGGTAAATTTGGGGTATGCTTGGCCACACTTAAAATGACTCTTGGTCTGATAGCCTAGTAACCATCTACGAACCTATGAAGCTAGAATAGTGAAAAGAACAGAGCATCTCTGACTCACATGTGAATATAGGTTCATAGGTTCATAGGTTCGTACTAGGCTATCTGCCCTAAGGCATTTATAAGCCTAGCCAGAGTGTATGTGGCTTATACCACCCCTTAGGATGAGAATACTACGCCCTTTTAGGGTTTAGTTTACTATGCCTCTGTCTATTAGTGACACAGAGATGACCCCTGGGGTAAACCTACGATCTCCCATCCACTCGTCAAGATTTCTCTTGAATAGAGTCAGTGAGGGGCTCTGCCTAACATGGACTGGGATTCTGTTCCAGAGTGTAGGGAGCGTCTGGGTTATGAATCTGTCCCTCCAGTACGTCCTATTTATTTCTGTGTTGAGGTTTAAGTCACTTGTTCTCGTGGCTCTGATGGATTTGGATTTTCTGAGGTGGAGCATGTCCATTAATTCAGGATTAGACATGGCCTTGTACGTCAGGCACAGATCACCTCTGAGTAGGCGGTATGCGACTGAATAGAGCTGGAGTTTTTTCAGTCGGGCAGCATATGACATATGTTTAAGACCCTTTATCCTCTTGGTGAGGAACTTTTGGGGTATTTCCAACTGCTGCAGGTGTCGGGTGAGATACATCCCAAATGGGGCATTGTACTCAAACATTGGCCTGATAAGAGAAGAGTACAGGGGCACAATGACCTCTCTTGATCTAGATGTGAAACCCTTCATGATAAGGTGGGCAATATAGAAGGTCTTCCTAACCATTTTGGCAATGTGAGTGTCAAATGAGAGGTTACTGTCAACCTGGGTCCCTAGGTCCCTGATTACCTCTTCCGTACTTAATGGATTTCCGCCTATGTGGTAATTTGTCGGTACCTTGTTTTTCCCAAAGGGTGACTATACATTTTTTGGCATTCAGCTTAAGGCCATGGCTCTGGCACCAATTATCCATTTCTATGAGGCCTCTCTGAAGGATGTTTGTGTCCGCTGGAGTATCAATTATGGCGCCCAGTTTGCAGTCATCTGCGAACTTTGTCAGCCACAATCCTCCTATGTTTGCCTGTACCTCGGAAAAATAAATGCCGAACAAGAGGGATCCCAGGACTGAGCCCTGTGGGACACCACTTGTGACTGGCTTAGAGTCTGACATAGCTCCAGCAACTCTGACCCTGTGGGTTCTGTCCTTGAGCCAGTTTGCAACCCATCTTGTGACATATGGGTTTACATTTAAGCTGGTGAGTTTGTCTATGATGCCCGAGTGGGGTATTGTGTCAAAGGCTTTTGCAAGGTCAAGGTAGGCTGTGTGAACTGCCTTACCCTTATCAATGGCCTTAGTGACTGTTTCAAAAAAGTCGACCAAGTTCAAAAGGCAGGATCTGCCCTAGACAAAGTCAAATTGGGTAGGATCCAATGTCTGTAGGTCCCCAATGTCTTTGTTTATGAGTTCCATAATGATCCTCTCCATAGCTTTGCAGACCAGGCTCATCAAGCTTATGGGGCGGTAATTTCCAGGGTCCGTAGAAGCACCGCCTTTGTGAAGTGGGACCACTGTTGCCGTACGCCACTCTTTGGGTACGTATCCTGTAGTGAGGCTAAGATTAAACAGCAGCCTTATGTGTGGGTTTAGTTCCTCTTGGAGTTCATGTAGCACACAGCCCGGGACACCATCCGGTCCCATTGATGCTGTGTTTTTAGCTTTAGAGAGGGCGGCTCTCACCTGGGCATCTGAGATGTTAGGGAGGCTACACTCTGCTGGGATAGTTATTTCTCCTTTTGGGGGGGAGGGGAGGAGAAATTTGCACTGAACCTGTCTGCCAGAATGTTGGCAATGTCAGTGGGTTCAGTGTATTTTGTGTCATTTTGGACTAACTCTGAGCATATCTGGGAGTTTCCACCCAGGTTTCTAACATAGCTAAAGAAGGCCTTGTGATTGTCTTTTGTGTCTTTTGCGATTTTTCTCTCAAAGTTGGCCTTGGATGATTTTATGAGTGATCGTAGTTTTTTGCTAGTACTGATCAGAGACGCCTTCCCTTTTAGGGATTTTGCTGTCATGTAGTAGCTTCCTCCTCCTGTTGTAAAGTTTGTTTATGGCTGGGGTCCACCAGACCGGGCGCCTGCCTTTGGGGAATGGGTCTTGGTTTTATTTGGGATTGCATGATCCATGCATTCTTGAAGGTGCCCATAGAAGGCATTTGCAAAGGATTCAGCAGTGTAGGTTGTGGTTTCCACTGGCCCAGGGGCCTTGAAGGATACCACTTCAGTCTTAAGAAGTGTGAAATTTGCTTTTGAGAAGTTCTTCACTGTGGTCTTTTGTGCAGGGGGTGGGGGCAGGATGTGGATTTCCAGTGAGATTAATTTATGGTCTGATCTTACCAAAGAGGGATATACTTCTGGTGTGGAGCATTTTGTCCCCATGTTTGTGATGATCAGGTCTAGTATATTGTCTCCTCTTGTGGGAATGGTGACTAGTTGTTCCATTGCATTTGAGTTTATGAATTCTAGGAACCTTTGGGCTAGGGTGTTGGGGCTTGAGTAATGTTCCCAGTCTATGTTTGGGTAGTTGAAGTCTCCCAAAATGATGGTATTTGGAGAGATATCCATGCTCTCCAGTGTCTTCAGGAAGGCTGTGTGGGGTTCCTAAGTTTGAGAGGGTGGTCTGTAGCATGCTACAAACTGTAAGGCAGTTTTGCCTATGGTTAGTTGCACCTGGATAGTCTCCAATGCTTCGTGCGTTGCCACTAACCTGGAGGTGTGGGTACCTTTGATGAAAATGGATACTCCCCCTCCTTTTGTGGTTCGGTCCAAGTTTTGGGGCCGGAAAGCATGATATGAGGTAAAACCTGGTAGTGCTGGGGTGTTCTCAGGAGCCTTGAACCAGGTTTCAGTCACTGCACAGACATCGATGTTCTCCATACTGAGGAGGGCTTCGAGGGTGTGCATCTTGAGGTTTAGACTTCTGGCATTGAGCAGCATTACCCTTAGTTTTTTTCCACTTGTGTTTTCTAGGGAGGTAGGTTTGTCATTTGAGCCTTGCCTAAAAAAGGCACTATGGGGGTGGCAAGAGCCTTGGCCAATATCCGGAAGCCCAGGGGTGACAGGTGCAAGCCATCCCTTGCGAAGCAGCGTGGCTTGTCAAGCATGTCATCCCAAGCAGACAGACATTGGATCCCCTTAGAATGACACCAGTAATTAAGCCAATTGTTAAAACTGATCATTTTGTCTTTGTACTGTGGCATCATTCTTGGTGAGGGTAAGATGCTGCTCAGGGTCAGGGTCATACCGGCCTGGGCTACATAATCAGAGAGCTCCTCTATGTCTCTTTTCATGTAGTCCAGGGAGGTACGTCTCAGGTCGTTCACACCAGCATGTACAATGACTGAGTCATATTTGTACTTGCTGTGGAGTGACCTGAGTGCTTGTGTTATGTGGCGGATTCTAGCTCCCGACAGGCAGCTTACTGTGACCTTTTCCTTGTTCAGTTTGGTGAGCGGGACGTCAGTGTGTCTGACTATGGAGTCGCCTATTACAAGTGTGTCTGGCATGTTGTTTGGTCTTAATGGCTGTGACTGTTTAGCACACTGACTGTGAACTATGTGTTGCATGTGCTATGTCTTGAGGTGGTGGTTGCTTGGGTGTCTGCTTTGGAGGCCTCTGTTGTTTTAGTAGATTTTTAATCAGCGCCTCCAAGTATGTTTTTGTGTGTTTATGTGTTTGGTTTGCTGTTGTGATAGTTCTATGTGAGACTGGGTTTGTGGTGTGTGTGGTTACCTTCTCCTCCTGACTGGTCTTGCCAGTACTGAATTGAGAGAGCTCAGCCTCCAGTTTGGCTGTATAGTTGCATCTCTCGCATATATTTGTATTTGTTGGGAGGAGGAGAGGGTTGTCTGTGTACATGAGGCAATTTTAACATTGCCTCAAGATTCCCAGATTCACCAGCTGAACAGGAGAGGACGCCAGCAACTGACCCTTCGACATGCTAGAAATAGTGGAAAAGATTGCTGTGTAACTGAGTCAGAAAGGACCTATAGGGAGATGTGTACTCAACAGAATTTAGGTGAATGAAGTACTTTCTTTTGTTTAAGAGTGCTTTACCTGTATAAAAATGCTTTAGGAGCAAGTGCTGAGCTTTTCAGATAGAGTATAGGCTGTTTAGATTGCAAGTAGAACAGTTCTAAGGGAAAAATTGAAGAGCAGACTTGACGGAGCCAGAAAAAGTTTAACCTTGTTTACCCGCGCAAAGCCGTGCAAAGGCGGATTTTAAGCAGTGAACTACAAAAGAGCTAGGAATGGTCCCAAACAACCAATTACTACAGCTTCTTGTGCTGAGGTCACTTCCCCCAAGGACAGGTAGGCTGCTCAAGGCTCCCCACTCCCACTGGTGAGCAAAGAAACTTCCTTCTATCCAAGTAAGGTAATGGACAACACAGGAACTACACCACAGCCCAGAATACAGCAATGCCTGTATACTGGTCTAAACTAGTCGAGAAAGGCAGGAAAACAAGGATTATGTTTTTGTTTTTTTTTGTAGAAATACACAGAAAATGCAGAGACAGTGATAAATTAGTTACACAGGCTAGCACACTTTAGTGGGCGGTCTCCACAGTTAAATTAAACAAACAAACAAGCAAACTTTCGATTAAATTCGACTAAATGTAACTTTAAGTGGAGATTTAAAAATAAATGCAGTAATCAGAAAAAAAACAGTTCAGGCTAGTTTAAAGTAAGCAACAGAAGCTATTTCCAGTGAAAAAAGCAAATATACTTAAATCCAGAAGGTAGTCGCTTTTTCGAGTTCCTTGCTGCTAGGACCACTCTGTAAACCCACGTGGAGCTTGTCTGAGCAGTATAGCCAGAAAAAAAAGCCCAGAGGCGGATTTTAAGCAGTGAACTACAAAAGAGCTAGGAATGGTCCCAAACAACCAATTACTACAGCTTTTTGTGCTGAGGTCACTTCCCCCAAGGACAGGTAGGCTGCTCAAGGCTCCCCACTCCCACTGGTGAGCAAAGAAACTTCCTTCTATCCAAGTAAGGTAATGGACAACACAGGAACTACACCACAGCCCAGAATACAGCAATGCCTGTATACTGGTCTAAACTAGTCGAGAAAGGCGGGAAAACAAGGATTATTTTTTTGTTTTTTTGTTTTTTGTAGAAATACACAGAAAATGCAGAGACAGTGATAAATTAGTTACACAGGCTAGCACACTTTAGTGGGCAGCCTCCACAGTTAAATTAAACAAACAAACAAGCAAACTTTCAATTAAATTCGACTAAATGTAACTTTAAGTGCATATTTAAAAATAAATGCAGTAATCAGAAAAAAAACAGTTCAGGCTAGTTTAAAGTAAGCAACAGAAGCTATTTCCAGTGAAAAAAAGCAAATATACTTAAATCCAGAAGGTAGTCGCTTTTTCGAGTTCCTTGCTGCTAGGACCACTCTGTAAACCCACGTGGAGCTTGTCTGAGCAGTATGAGCATTTATGTTTTACTATGATAGAAAGCTTGGTTATCAGAACTCCTTGCAGGTGATAGAGGGGGAGCATATGAGCTAAATAGTAATAGCTGAAGGAACAACTTTATGAAATGATGTCAAGAACCAAGTTATGGATAAGGAACTTGGAAGAAAAGCAGAGAATTAAACAACTGGAGCAATGCTCTCACAAGACTTGTGGACAAATGTACAAAAAATACAAAATGCGGTGGTATTGTCTTATATGGGAACAAATGATCTGTTATCAGACAGGCACTTAATGGACTAACTTATTAAAACCCCACCATTAATTGCTGAAACACAAGGAGAAAATTCATGTGGATAAATACATTTTATAAAATGTTGCATCAGAATGAGAAAAATAACCAATTTTCTTTCTAAAATAGTTTGAAGCAAAAAATGGTTCTATTACACATGCTCATCTCCCAAGAGCTTGGAAGAATACTGTCTGGAAACCAGGCATTCAAGTGTCTTGTAGCTCGTACAGGCTACCACTCAAATCAGAACTCGAATAAGTGTTCGGGCAAACAGCTGCCACACCTTACCTGAACACGTGACTTGAGTTTGAGTGAGGAAAGTCTGGCAGTTATAGGGAGGGTGTAGTAGGGGTGGGAGTGTACATTAGAGCAGGGGGATTTTAAGTTTAACGAGGGGGAGGGGGATTTAAGTGTTAAAGAGTGAAAAGATGCTTTTAGGATTAGGGAGCAGAATGGGAGTTTTAGTGTTAGGGAGGAGGGTTGGAGTTTTAGGTTTAGGGAGTAATCAGGATTTTAGATTTAGGAAGGGAGAATGGAGTTTTATGGCTAGGGAATGAGAAGCTGGGTCAGGAACTAAGTGAGAGTTTTAAGTGTAGAGTCAGGGCTCTGGGTTTAATGCAGTCAATTGTTGGAAGAAATAAATAGTTAAGTAAGCTTGAAATAGGGAAAGTTAGAGTACTTGCCTTTTGAAGCAAGTCACAGTGAGCAAATATATCATCTGCTAATAGCACATGAGCACTTGCATTAGACTCAAGAGGCTTGGTAAATCTAAGGAATGATGTCTTACATTGTAATCTTTGAAAACCATCATACATATTTATTTTTGAAGTGAAGCAGTAACAATGAAAGAAGTGAAGCAGTAAAAATGAAAGAAGCGGGTGTTTTGAAAATTAGATGGTCGGACTTCATGGAATCATGTGCTCTATTTTCATAATCATTAAATCAAATATAGATTAAAAAAAATGAAACAACTTTCAGCAAATCTCAGATCCAGATATCTGTTTAAAGTTCTATTGTAACTAAAAAAAAGAAGAAAAAAAAACAGAAACCAAAAAAAAAAACCCAAAAAAAACTTTTCCCGGCCATAATGCTAGTGGGAGTAATCAAGGCAACAAAAATTAATAAATAAATAAATAAGCAAGGATAATAAAGCAAACAAACAAATAACATAAAGTAACTAAAGATTTGCAGGAGACTGCAGAAAAAAAGTTCTGGTTATGTGTTGCTTGATGAAACCATTTATCATTTATTTTTGCTGACTAGAATAGTCTGACTGGTTAAGAAAAGCTTGCACCAGAGGCGTGTGGAGAAAAGCTGAAAACATGAGGAAAAAAATGCACAAAATAATGTCCTAATACATAGGATTCTAAGGAAAATATTGCCATAAAAGCAGTCAGTGCACAGTAATGGTTAAATATGTAGAGCCTAATGTAGCACTATATTAAGAATAAAAGCAACATACAGTAATGGTGCAATATGTAGAAATCCAAGGAAGTGATATCAATACAAAAATCTTTGACAGTGGCATTCAGTTTCTCCAAAACTAAAAGACTCTAACTTGATCTTGACATTGGAAGAAGACGAAGAGTAGGGGGAACTAGTAGGGGAGTGGGAAGCGGTGGTGGAGAGAAATAAGAAGGAAAAGATGGAATTTAGGGAAATTGGAGGAAAAGCCTTGGTGAGGTAGTACAGTTGTGGTTTGTGCTGAAGGTGTCTCTAATTCATGTATGTTACAGACATCATTGCCGGTTGAAGGTTCCGCATTATCATGGTGAGGTACATGATTATAGCCAGGAGTCTGTCAGGCACTTTTTTTATTTTGGGGGTTGTTTTAGTGGCACTGTTAACGTGTTCCAAAAATTGGTGACATAACTTGAATAGAATGCATGTCCTGCAGCATTGTTTGATTTTGTGGTGTCTAGAAGTGTTTCACTGGAGAGTAACTCTCTGCATGGCGAATACTAATAAAGGATTCTTTTATAGAGAAAGAACTCTTGAGTTGCAGGCAAAATTATGGGCTGCTACTAGATTGGTACAAGTTAGGTGTTATGGTGGTATTAACAATTGTGGTTGTTTTAAGGTAAGACAATGGTGAGTCCCATATAAGGTTTCTAGAAATTTTACTACTTTGTTGATGTACTCCTCCAATTTTGTTTGCTGTGTAGTTTTCAAGTTTGCAAATATAGCTGATCCAAATAGGAGTGTGGGAAGGAAGTAGGACTCTGCAATGGTTTTCCTTGTTTGCATCAGTTAGAACCATAGAGAAGTCTCATTTTTTGATGGTTTGATGTATGTTCTCATCAAAGTTCAGATTTTCATATATAGCTACACCAACAGTTTTCTGTAGGTTAACTTTTCTAAGTTACTGCTATTGGCTGATGTAATATTAAGAAACTGTGTCAGGGCAGATCTTTTTTTTTGGATGTGAATAATTTAATTTGTTTTTCTCAGGGTTTAAGAGTAGGATTGCATTGATTAGCCATGGTTCAACATAGGAAATGGTTGTTGGGAGACTGTTTGGAGTTTTGTAGGTCATGTTGCACTGCAGAGGAAGGTGGAGTCATTGACATAATACACCACGGTAGCTTGATTGATACCTGACTGCAGCTTGTTTACAAATATATTAAATAGAATACAGAGAAGAATTGAACATTGAAGGACACTTTCAGGAACTGCAAAGAAAGTTGAGAAGGTGAGTTGCCATTTTACAACTCAATGTCTGTTACTAAATTAGCTATAGAACAAGGGTAGCAAAAGCTGGGATAGGCTTAGGGAACAGAGTTTGGTTAGCAGTTTAGGACAAAAAACAATGTCAAATATTTTGGATATTTCAAGGAAAATAGATGGCACTAAGAGACCTGGATTTCTATGATGAGAGATTGTCCTGGTGAACTGTAGAAAGGATATTGTGCTATGACTAGGGCAAAACCTCTGTTGAATCTATGAAAGGAGGTTTCTAGCAGGGAGGTACTGTCCAAACTGTGTGTGAATACATTTCTCTAGGATTGTTGATAAGAAATAAAATGCTTCAATAGGTCTGTAGTTATAGAATTCTTTTGATTATTCACCTTTGTGAAGGGATATGAAATAAGATTTTTTCTGGAGTGTTGGGATGGCTGTCTTTGTGGAGCAGTTAAAAAGTATGGAGAATGGGTAGAACACAGTTTGCTGCCATTTCAATATATTATCTTAGAAGGTTATCTGGAGCTAGTCTTTTGGGTTTAGACTTTGAATATTTTTTTTATTATTAAGGTAGAACTGGGATTCAAGGAGAGGGGTATTGTGATGTCATTTAGCTCAGTAGGTGGTAAAGGATTAGAGGAGGTATTATCTTTGACAAAACATAACATTCTTTGAAAGAAGTGGTCATGGAACTGTGTAACAATGTCATTGGTGTTACTATCAGCTGGGATAAAGACTGTTTACAAGAAAAGTGATTAAAAGGTGTTACAATAAAGTCCATTATATATTCTGATCAAGATGGTGGAA
The DNA here is from genome assembly GCF_019279795.1 of Protopterus annectens. NCBI lineage: Eukaryota > Metazoa > Chordata > Ceratodontiformes > Protopteridae > Protopterus > Protopterus annectens. The sequence continues at coordinate 910,909,027 of NC_056732.1, forward strand.
TGCTAAGAGCACTTGAGAGGGGCTCTTCAAATTTTCAATTTTTTACAGGAATTCTCAAATATAGACTCCAACATAATTCTACTCTTCTATAAATTTACTTAATTCATAACAGAAACATTGGGATTTCTTTAATTTGAAAATCAATAGCTTCCTGTCACTTGAACTAAGTAGAGTTTCTTCTGCTTCAAAATGAGACTTCCAAAAAAAGCAATACCTATAAAATAACATGGCAAAAGAACTTTAGTTTTTAACTACAAGTAACCAGGAAATCTTTTTAAAATGGATAAGCTTGATAGTAAAATGGATTTCATAAAATAATATTGTAATAAACAAATAAATATTCTTAAGGACATAGTCAAACAGCAAAGCACAACAGTTGTGGACACTGAAGAAGCATTATATGACTGATGGGATACTCAAGGAGGAAGAATCAAAAACTAAATTTCTATTGAAACAGAACACATGGCATCTAGAGAAAATAGATTATCTTGAAAACAGGAAAGGAGAAACAATCTTAGGATGTAAGAGAAATGGAGGGAGCCAACATAGGTAGTTTCCTTACTGCATAGATTCCAAAGGTTTTACATTTCCTGAGACTTTCACATTGTATCAAGACAGTTCATAGATCATTAACAGCTCCAAGTAAGCAATAAAGATATGCCTGCAAGATCAGTGATAAGAATTTAGTCTTGAAAATTGCTTGGTCAAAACTACATGTCAAAGTTGGAAACAGCTTAAATAGATTTGATACTGATTACTGAAGTAAACTTAAGGGGAAAAAGAAAAGACTGTTGTCTGCTTATTAGAGAGAATTATAAAAACATAAAAGCTCATTTCCTCTTTCCTGCTAGACATAAAACATTCTCACAAGATGGTCCTAAACTATTGCCCTCTGGATGAAGATCTTTCTTATATTCAGATAAATAAAGTATTGTGTTCCTCTCCTGAAGCAATAGATTGGGCAGGAGTGGGTGTTATGAGTCAAGCAGAAAGATCAAAAAACTGTAGAATCCAGCAAAAAAGTTAAAGGACATAGGAAAATAACATCAATTAATTAATATCTTAAATTATTAGGTTTATTAGTTTTTCTATATTGGGCAGCCACAGTGGTGCAGTGGTTAGCGTTGTCAACTCACAGCAAGAGGTTCTCCAGTTCGATCCTTGGCTGGGGTGCCTTCTGTGCGGAGTCTGCATGTCCTCCCTATGGTCACATGGGTTTCCTCCGGGTGCTCCAGTTTCCTCCCACATCTCAAAGACATTCTGTCGGTGGATTGGACACTCTAAATTTACCCTAGGTGTGAGTGTGTGCATGTGTGTGTGCCTTCCATGGAAGGTTGGACGCCGGGCTGGCAACTCGACACTGTAAAACTCCACTGCCAATCATGAGCAAACAGGTGATATGCTGTGGTGACCCCTAACTGGGAAAAGCCAAAAGAAGAAGAAGAAGATTAGCTTTTCTATATTGTTCCTTTGGTTCTTTTTTACCAAGGTAACAGGCTATTTTTTAAATGTGAACTATATACTATTTAAAAAACTAGGTAAGTAATCTGGAACTAAGTATACACTAATCTGATATCTCTTTAAAGGATGTAACTTTTTCTGTATATTATAACATTTGGCAGTTAAGTGTATCAATATGTTAAATATTTTATCCCTGTTTATTGTGATTATAATAACATTCCTACAGTTATCTATTTGTTCTCTGCACTTATAATCTGGAATTTATAACTTTTGTGTTAAATTGTTTTAATACTTATACATATTAGCAAACGTTCACAATTATTACTATTTAACTGTCTATTATTATCAATTATCTTTTAACTTGTTTACCATATCTTTACATTTGAAATTAAAGATAATATATAAAGATGTTTTTTGTATATTTTTCTTTTTGGAGTAATTGTTTTAATGCAAAATGTGTTTTTTCATTCTAAAATATCTAGTATTTGCTTTAGTTTCTTCATAGGAACTATATTTATTAAGTTTATTAAACTTCTGTTTATATTTCCTTTATGTTGTCCAGCTGTATCTGTACTTCCTGATTCTGATGAAATAATATGGGGGTAAACAGCTTGTAGTAGGTAGGCATGAATTCTGTGGTCTGTATCTGATTTCAACAAAGTGACAAAATGCAGTATAATCATTCACTCAGTTAGGCAAGCTGGCAATAATTGAATAAATAACTTAATGCAGTTATATTAAAAAGCAGCAAAAGCAAAATGGAAGATAAGACATCTACCAAAAATGTGTCATACTTGACATACTGTTCATAACACTGTAATAAATAGTTCCCTACCATGAATGATAACTTTTAAGAAGAAAACTAGGGTATGTGAAACACCTCTGTGACAGCCTACAGAGAAATATGTTTGTATGTGTTATACATTGACTGGATTTGTGCTGGAAAGGAAACCATGCATTGAACTTAATGAACTTCTTTGCATGGTGGAAGGTCCACCTGCATGTTGGATGTGGTATTGCAGTTTGTACTTGGTGGGAAGCCAAACTGCTTCCAGTACTGAGTTTCATATACAGGAGGATCTACAGTGCAGCTTTATAGGGTCAAAAGCAGAGAACCTACAAATAGTCACATATGTAGCTTGGCAAAGTACAGGCCATCCCCCAAACCCCAGTAGGAACAGATCACAGTGTCCTACTTTTAAAGATAAATGTAATATCCTGGTGAGTTAGAGGCCCCACAAACTCATCCTCATCTTGGATGGGGAGAATTCAGGTATGATGGCTATGCTGTCCTACAGGTGGAACTCCTGTTCTCAGCAATGTCTAGCTCATGCAGCTACACCTCTGTGTAAGACCCTGTTCCCTGATGGCAATACTAGATCTGATTACCAGATTGAGCTATTGGGGCAGATAATGTTGTAGAGAGAGAAAGAGGCTGTACCAAGTCTTCAGGTAAAATCAGGCTATAGTCAGAACAGGCAATGGGTTTCATTAACATATAAAGTTATAGAATCTCATTACCTCTTCCTGAATAGTGGGATTCCCTTCAATTAACTACCTTCATGGTACTGAATTAAATATGTTTTCCCCATTTATGACATCATCAAAAGGTGTCACCAGAAAACAAAGAATCAAGAAGAAATTGGGCAGCTGCTCAACATTCAGTAGATACAACACAAGATCATTAACCATAAAAATAGAGCTGAATTGATCTAACAGAAGTAGAAACTGTATATTACAGAATCAGAAAGTCAGCTTTAAAAGATGAGAGTCCAATTACAGCAAAAATAAGTGCTAAGAAAAACCTTTAAACATGACATTTAAGCTTAATGGTAATTTCCTTTTAAAATGTGCTTAACGGCTTACAATGCTTGAGCTGTTGTTTTGCTATTAAGCTGTGCAATCAGTTCCCATTTTGAATATTTGCATGTATTTTTTTAATCTTAGCAGCTTAACATAATTACCCACATTGATGCCTTCAATATATTAGTGCCCGTTGTTATTGACCATAAGTTCATCAGTAGTAGTACTAGTAGTAATAGTAGTAGTAGAAGTATTTGTAGTAGTAATAGTAGTAGTAGAAGTATTTGTAGTAGTAATAGTAGTAGAAGAAGAGTACAGATTTGTAGTTTGATTCAGTATTCTTATGTAATTATTGTCAAGTTGCC